>NW_025893602.1:187662-194060 GCF_002878395.1 Capsicum annuum
AGCCTTCTAACTTTATTATTGAGCGATGATAGTCAAACTAATCGAAATTTAATAAGCTATATTCGTGCATATGATACAGATTGGAAAATATAGGTATGTCTCCTTCCTTTTCATAAACCTTTTCGTAAATGCATCCTACTTTCCTTAATCCACATTCTATCTCTAGTCTTCATCTTTTGGGTTCCTCAAGAAATTATCTATTTATTTTATTAATTTCTAAGAAATAGAATAGTAAGCACAAGAACAAGAGACCAAAACATGATGGTAGATTTTACAATATATATATATATATATATATATATATATATATATATATGTATGAATATATATATATATATATATCAATATATATATATAATGTTAGTACTATGTCCTCAACCATAGATGGGGGGCTTTTATCTACTTATGATTCAATTACAAAAAATAAATTAGAGTATAAATGATAAATAATACTAACTAAAGAGTTTACGATGTAACCATAGAAGAGTTGAGACTTTGATCTAACTTTGTTCTCCTAAAAACCTTTGTCAATTGCTAAAAATGACATCGGAAGGGTATTTATAATATTTAAAAGTACTTATTTAGCTTCTTTTTTTCAAGCTATGAAATTTGGTAAATTCATCCCATGATGGCACTGACTCACAATGCGAGGTAGTGTTGCTCACCGTATTACTTTTATTCTAGGTGTAAGATTCAGAGAGGGTGAAAATCAACCCGACAAGCATGTGAAGTTATCATTTAAGCCCAATAAAATAGTATATACCTCAAAATCATTGAAATTGTTTCATATGGATCTTTGTGTACCCATCAGAGTACTAAATAGGGGTGGAAAGGTATGTTTTTGTTAATATTGATGATCACACCAAGTTTACATAGACATTGTTTCTTTAGCTTAAAAGATGAAATATTGAACGTATTTACTATCTTTTTGATATAGGTCCAAGAGAAATTGAAAATTGAGTTGATTAGCATTAGGTCTGACCATGGAATAGAATTTGAAAATGCAAAATTTTTTAAATATTATGGTGAACATAAAATAAATCATAACTTTTCTTCTTCAATAACTCTCCAACAAAATAAAGTTGTGGAATAGAAAGACAAACTATAGAAGACATGTCAAGAACTATGTTGATCGTCAATTGTCTTCCAAAGAGTTGCTAGGCAGAGGCAATCAAAACAGTTTATCATCTCATTAACAAATGTACTATTTACCCAATGCTTGAGAAAACTTCCTATGGATTACTAAAAGACAGAAAACCAAATATCACACATCTTGTAGCTTTTGTTTACAAATGTTTGTTCCATAATAATGAAAAAAATCTTGGGTAAGTTTGATTCCAAAAGTAATGGGAGAATTTTTGTTGGTTACTCCTCTCAAAGTAAAGTCTATCAAGTCTTTAACAAAAGAATAAATTGTGTGAAAGAAATTGTGTTATTTTTTATGAAGCTAATCACTTAATAGAGAAAGGTTTGTAAGTTGACACTGAAGGCATACCGCACTCATCTTATAAGCATAAAGAAATAGCAGCAACAGAACATGGCACAGCAAGAGAAATGAACAGACTTTAAGTGATACTGGCATAGGTAAACTTGGTATAATAGAGGAAATGTCATCAACAAGGGGAACACTAAAACAATGCACAAAAACACAACATTTTTTATCATATGAACCTTATTCTCAAGCACACTTAGAGCACAAGAGATTCGAGTTAGCAATTGAAAACAAAAAAACTCACTAGTCTAGAACATTCTTACACTACTAGAATAAGAAATTCAAATAAGGTCAAAGATGAGAAACTTATGTGCCCTCTTAGTATATCTCTCCATGATTGTGCCAAAGAATATCTAGAAGGCATTGTTGAATGTAGACTAGAAAATGGCATTGCAAGAATAATTGAATTAATTTGAGAGAAACAGAGTATTAAAACTAGTCCCTAAGCCTGTATACAGAACAATCATTAGAACATGTGGATTTTTATATATAAATTGGATAATTAGGGACAATTACTAGAAATAAATCAAGTCTTGTAGTGTAAGCTTACAATTAGAAATGATGGAATTAACTATGATAAAACATGTCCACTATTGGTAATGAAAGTAATCAAAATATTTATAGTTGTTGCAGTTCACATAGAGTTTAGTTTGTATCAGATGGATATCAAGAGTGCATTGTTGAATAGCTACCTTTATAAAGAAGTATATTTACATCAACCTCCAAGATTTGAGAATCATGACCATCCATCCTGAGTATGTATATAAACTTGACAAGTGCTGAAATAGTATCCACGAGCATGGTACAACAGACTGTCAACTTTTCTTCCCAAATATATATACACTAGAGAAAATATAGAAAATACACTCTTTAGGAAAAAAGGAAAGATCTACTTATTGTCTATGTGTATTTGAATGGCATTATCTTTAGAGCAATATATAAAGTACTATGTAGTGAATTTGTAAAGAGTTTGAGATGAGTAGATGGAATAGGTAAATTTCTTCTTGGAGTTACAAAGCAAGCTATCTCCTACTGGCACCTCCATTCACCAACAAAAGTATATCAAGGAATTGTTTCATAAATTTGACATATGAAATGCTAAGGTGAATGATACTCCCATTGCAACTATTGACCCATGGAGAAAATGAACTATAAAGGATTAAGTAGGAAATTCACGATTTTGGAATACACATGGAATATATTCCCATTATATGTGATAACATAAGTGCAATAAACATTGTCAAGAAACTGATTCATCATAAAAGAATCAAGCACATTAATAGTTGTCATCATTTTCATAAGAATAACGAAGAAAAAGGGTTGGTCAGTATGAAAACATATAAAACAAAGGATCAGGTTGTTGATATCTTCACAAAAGCTCTAGAAAGAAAATAATTTGAGAAAAATTAGCTCATACTTGGTCACTTTAATCATCTCTGATGGTATAATGAGGACTTGGCTTGAAAATTATATATTTACATGTTCTGAATTATAAAGATAATGAACTAATTCTAAATCAGTATCATAGTTATGCAAGTACAGACCAAAAAAATTATCACGAAATTACAACAAAAGTATGATGATATTAGATTTATTGTGTAATAAAGAAAAATTGGCTAGTGTAGATACTACTACATGGAATCTAGTTCCTCCGAGAACACAAGGCCATCATGTATGCACACTCTTTACAAACACGTTATATTGTTGTGTACATTGCAATTACTATGATTAGTGAACCTGGTTCTATGGTCTAATATCCCTCCCCATACTTCTCAAACAGGAAAAGAAAAAAAAACTTATTTCATCTGACAAGTAACCAACACTTTTCCCTTTTCAAATCTTGTAAACGATCACTTCCACCATCCCTCCTATAATACAAACTCAAACCTATCTCCTCTAAACCGATTATCTTCTCTTCCTCCTCCAAATCTCAAAGTTCTTCAAAGTCACTTTTTTCTATTCAATGGACACTACGCAAGACTCTACTATTCCATTATCCACTCCTCTGTTACCTCACCCCCCACACCCTACTCCACTCCACTTCACCCCATCCCACAAAAGTTGACATAAACTCCACACTAAAAGACAACCCTAGAAAATCTTAAGTTTCAAATCCATCTTTTTCTCGTTGAATACTCCAGTGAGGAGGACTCTGTTGACCTGCATCCAGCCACAACTTAGGGGGCTTTTAAACTTTCTCCCCAATCCTCTCTCCTTTCTTTGTCTCTCAATCCTACACCTTCTCTTTAACTAGTACCCATGTTCCCTTTCCTAGATCAAAATCTTCTTCACAACCATCATCATGCCCAAATGTCGATGACCCATTACTCTTCGTCACTATCCAAATTCCAAATTCCTCTTTAATCTCACATGACTTATTAAGTAAAATTATTTGGCTTGATTTATTTAAAAATATCAAAATCAATTCATAACAGATAGTATCTTATTTTGACGTCAATCATGAATTTGTGTAATAAAATAAATTAGTAATTAAATTCTTTAGAAAAATACAGTTTCAAAGAGAAGCAATATTTAAATATAGGCTTATTTTACTATACAACTAACTTGACATTGGACGAATTTAGAAGAAATGATCAGCACCTTCTCAGTATATTTCTACAATAATATTTCCGTATCTCACAAGTTATTGGTGCCACTTGGAAGTTTCAATTGGGGAAAATATGCATATATAATATTCTATTTTAAATTCATGGACTTGAGTAAGGTAATTTACTTTATATATATATATATATATATATTTGATAAAGTCATTTCAACCTCTCATTCCGCTAACATTTTTAATTAGTAGTAGTCTGCAACTTATAACAACTCATTCATCTAATTAAACACTAGAGGAGCATGGCCCGTGTCAGCACGGGCCCAACATTAAAATATTTTTATTATGAATGATAAGTTAAATTGATGTCAATTTGAATTATGAAGTATAAAACATGATTACACAAAACATAGTAATTACTTGATAGTATTTTTCAAGCAGTCAAATTATCTTATAAGATAATTATGTATAACTTTTTACTCCTATAAACATCAAAATTTGATGTATTTTGAAGTTTAGATATTTAATTATATGACCAAGATTTGCTAAATTAAGTATAAAATATGTGATTAAAATTGATACATAAGGCTTGACGACTGTTGTATAAAATAGAGAATAATTGTTGAAAAAGATAAAGGGTTATCTAGTCATTGCATATTACATCACATGTTGGTTGCAATTAATAACCCAAAATTGCATTATATTCCCCTATTAAGCTAACATAAATATCTTTTTCTTTCACTTCTCCTTCTCTTTTATTTGTTAACTTGTTCTTTGAAGTTAAATTAAATTAATATTTTAAATTCAAATTTTAAGTGTTTCAAAAATTAAATAAAAAAAAACTATAAGTTACCATCGATCGTATCAATTTAAGTTATTTGACTTTAAGAACACGATAAAACATACTTCTGTAAATGTTTTATCAAACTTTGTTTTTGTATATGTTCCTTCCATTGAAACGTAGGAGTCGTTTGCTAGAGTGTATAGAAATAATTTTGAATAGAATGTATTAATAATGTTTGCATTAATAGTTCTTGTATTAGTAATACTTGTATTATTTATGCGAACGTTATTTATTATACACTATTTGATATGTTTTAGAACTTGCCTTTTCAATCTTGATATGTTTAAACAAAACTTTATAAAAAAGGATTGCATACACATTCTAAGATTCATCCGGAATCTAGCATGAGTTCAATATATGTTATTTTTTGTCTCAATTTATGTGACACAAATAGAATTTAGATAATCAATCATACTTTTAATATGTATTTATATAATTTAGTTGTTAACTATTATAATTTATAATATTTTTTATGTAATTTTCAAATAATATACCTTACTTTTCTTGTCCTAACTTTTATGGCATTGATAGTCAATTATATTTTTAAAATAATTTAAGTTTTTAATTATTGTGATTTATAATATATTTCAATTTAAGTGACACCAATATAATTTCGAAAGTCAACTAACTATTTTATATCTTTTAAATTTTAAGTTGTTAATTATTGTGATTTGTAGTATTTTTTATGTATTTTTTTGAAATATATAATAGATTAAATTATTTTTAGATATTTTAACTTGTTAACTATTATAATTTATAATATTTTTTATGAAATTTTTGAATATTATATGTTACTATCCTTGTTTAAAGTTTTGTATCGTCGATAGTCAATTATATTCTTTAAATAATTTAAATTTTTACTGTTGTGATTTATAATATTTTTTTTACTACAATTCAAGTAGCACAATGCTTAGATCACAATAATAATTAATTAGGGGTGATATAGTAAAATCACTATTGAAGCAATGAAGCATAAATGTTTTAAATAACTTACAACAACTTAGAAGTGACATAGCAAAATTACTATGAAAATACTTGTGAAAAAATAAATTACGTGGATCTCATATAAGACATCAAGTTAATTTAAAACATCAAAAGTTAATTCATCATTTTATAGTTATTTTACCTTTTTATTAAATATTATTAATTTTTTAATACTTAAATGACTTATTATAATTAATTAGGGGTGATATTTAGTAAAAAACTATGGTTGAAACAGCTGAAGCAGACATGTCATAAATGTCTATTTTATATTTTTAATTAAATATTATTAATTTTATATACACAAATAACTTATAATAATTAATTAGGAGTGTTATAGTAAAATTGCGGTTGAAGCAAATGAAATAGACATGTCCCAAATATGTATTTTATCTTTTAATTAAATATTATTAATTTTTGAATATATAGATGACTTGTCATAATTAATTAGGGATGATATAGTAAAATCATAGATTAGATATTATCAATTTTTCAATACATAAATGACTTATAATAATTAATTA
>NW_025893602.1:197060-246753 GCF_002878395.1 Capsicum annuum
AAAAGTGATTTTCAAAAAAACATTTTTGGTGATAAGCAGTTTGTGTTTGACCAATATTTTTAAAAATCACTTTCAAGTAGCTAATGGCGGATCCAGGATTTAAAGATTGTAAGTGCTTAAAAAATTAAAAAGTTGAAAAAAATAAAAAAAAATTACCTCAATAAGGTTTGAACTTTGGACGCCCCTTTAATGGAGAATTTTAAAGTCAACTTAAATGTCAATGCACCCAATCAACTTTTTATTTTAGTGAGTGCTTTTCTATGTTTTATACCTATTTTTGTATATTTTTTATGTAATTATACCTATTTCACATCGAGTTTAATGGGTGCCAAAGCACTCCAAAAATATATGTAGGTCCGCCCCTACAAGCAGCAATTAGTATTTGACAAGATTTTTAAAACTGTTTTTAAGTGTTTTTCTTAAAAGTGTTTTTATTTACAAAAGTACTTTTAGAAAAAAATTGCTTTTTTAGTTTATGAAAAATTATTTATTCTATTTCCCATAAACACTTATTTTCTTTCTTAAAGTTGATCAAACATCATAACTTTTTAAAATAAACACTTAAAGAAAAAAAAACTTAGCCACAAAAAAAAACTTAGCCACTGACTATTAATAAACACTATTCCATCTCATCCCTTTTAAAAGACTTTCTAACCTAATTTTTAAGTTAATCCATAAAGGTAATATTTTGAGAAAATCAAGAAGGTAGTAATATTACTTTTTCCTCAATTAATTTTATCTAATAAATGATTGAAGAAACTTCTGTGAAGTATTGGATTTGTTGTATTGTTTTTTCTTATGGGTTTGTCAAATTCTTATACTCTATTCATTTTAAAATAGTTAATCCCTTTTATAAAAATATTTTTTTAATTTAATTATTTTTAACTTAAGGAAAATGTCAAGTGAACTATTTTGAAATAGGGGAGTAAATTATTACTTCCAATTTTTTACCACTCCTTTACATTAAAACATATGTCTATTTTTATTTATTCAGTTTAAAAATTTAAGATCTAATTTAATATTTTATCCTTATTATTATTAAGTACTATTCATTTTTCATAATATTGAATTTATTATTGTGTACCGTTGATTTTGGGACAGTTCAATTTATTGATGAGTCAAGAACGTATGATAGATTTTAGCTTCTTGTTAGTAGCTTGAGTTTTCAAGATAGTGAATAAACAAAGCAAACTAGTTAAACATTAAAAAAAGATAGAGATCGAGAACA
This sequence comes from Capsicum annuum, assembly GCF_002878395.1. Taxonomy (NCBI): domain Eukaryota; kingdom Viridiplantae; phylum Streptophyta; class Magnoliopsida; order Solanales; family Solanaceae; genus Capsicum; species Capsicum annuum. Next base: position 198,289 of record NW_025893602.1, read on the forward strand.
AATTTGAATGGTTGCGTAACCTGTAACACTTCAGCTATAAACATGTAATGGCTCAAAAAGCTTAGCAAGCAAACGTAATAGTTAGAAAGCACTATTAAACAACTAAAGCGGTAGAGTGAACTTAAGAACAAAGCTAGTTGATATTATTGTATGGAATTACGCAGAGAGAAGAGAATTTGGATCTCTTAATAATGGGAGAGAAGTCACTAGTTATTTGTAAACTACAACGACTGCCTCTGGCCAATAGGAGAGTCTCAGTTCAATCCTACAGTATAATACCAATGAACTATGGCTATTTTCCCTTAAGCCATTGGAGGATGTCAACCCAATATCATGTGTCTGGCATGGTTCATTCGCGGGTAGTCTGTGCACCTGAGATTCCTGACACACTATCTTTCTATTTTATATCTTTTAGCATGTTGTTGTTATCTCTGCTGATTCGTGTTCCTTTTCTCCTGCTCGAGTGGGCATTCCTTTGTCTCAGTTTCGTTCCCAAGATGATGTTGTTATAGGCCAGTTCCATTTTCCATCGACCTGTGTTTATCTTATCTTTATTAGAGTTGTCTTACCCGTATACAAATATATTCAAAAATTTCTATGAAACTGGTATATTTTATTAGTTATTTTAATGAGGTATGCTAAGTCAAACTTAATACAAAAAGTAACATATATATTTGAATTTAGATTGGATTGATTAATTATGAGAAGACCATTTAAAAATAGAGAAGTTTTTAGAAAAATTAAAGAATTTTTAATTAGTAATTATTCAGAATATATAAGTCTAAATAAAATAAAAGAAAACTCACAAAGATTAGCTTACCTAATTACCTTAATATCTAGTATTGAAGCAAAATTAATAATCCATTTGAAATCTAGAAGAATGAGACACATACCACCTAATTATGATAAAATCAGATTTATATATCCACTAAAATATTATAAATATGGTTTAAATGAATAAAGTATAAAAATACAAAGAATTAAAACAAATTATTTCTGAAAAACGTAAAGAATTGAAAGTAAGAATAGAAAGACTACATTATAATATATTTGTCGGAGTTAGTAAAAACTCAATAAATGCCCAAAAAGATGAAATATCAAAAATAGAATCACAAATAGATAGTTTAGAATATATATATATATATATATATATATATATATATCAACATGAACTATTTACAATAAAATGAACAAAGAAGAATTTTTAATAGATGAAAAAATATATGAAAATCACGAAGGATTAAAAATAAAAATAGTATTTTCTAATCTAGGAATAGATATAAGAAAATAGGTGAACATTTATATTTAATGTTAGAAAAATAAGAATTAAAATTAGAAGATAAATTGACAGCTATGGTAAGAATAAAAAGAGAAAATGAAGAAATAGATAGGAAAAAGGAAATAGAAAAACTAAAACAACAAACTACAGAAGAAATACGAAAAATAGAAGAAACTAAAAATAGTAGGATTGCCGAATTAGAAAAAGAACTACAAATGTTAAAACATTTGTATGAAGAAAGACAAAAGAAAAGAAAGAAAAAGATAAAGAACAAAAATTACTAAACGAGATAAATCAATTTAAAGAAAAATTAGAAATAAACAATAAAAAAATAAAAGGAATTAGAAATAAATAATATAGATGTTGAAGAGACAGATAATTATGATTCAGAAGATAGTGAAACATATGCAGAAATATTAACAAATACAAAAAATTTAGAAATCAACGAAAAACAAGAAGTAATTAATGAAGAAAACTTAGAAAATATCAACACAGAAATAAATACTCTTGAAAAAAAAGAAGATCAAAATATAATACCTAGTACATCAGAAATAAGGAAACCTACATATTATAAGAATAAGTTTAAAAGATATAATCTAAAGAAAGAGTATGACAAATGGGTACCAAAACAAATAGTTAATAAAAATTACAACTTTTTAGACTTAGACTATGTAATAGATACAGAAAAAATAATACAATTATGGATAGGATATATGACAAAACAATTATTAGATAATAATATAAAAATAACAGATGCACCAGAATATATAGAAAGAACACTAATAGGAACAGTGAAATTTTGGTTTTCAAATTTAACTGAAAATAGCAAAAAAATATTAAGAAGAACTGATAAACCTATAGAAGGAACATCATCAACAACAACTAAACTAACACCTATAGAATTATTAAAAAAATATGAAACAGTTATAAAAGATGAATTTGGTAGTAGGACAACAATAGAAGAAGAATAAAATGAAGAAAAAGATACAAATAGAAATTTAATTTAAAATTAGCAATATGTAATATGTGTTATATAGATGAATATACTTGTGCATTTAAAGAATATTATTATAAAGGAGCATATAATATAGAAGAAAGTAAAGAAATAAAAAAATTATATTTTAATAAATTATCCGAACCATTTAGTTCAAAAATAATAAAGAGTTGGGAAGAAGCAAAAATAGTAGATACTCTAGGAGCAAGAATAAAATTTTTACAACAATGGTATAGAAACTTATGTGAAAAATATAGAGAAGAATATTTAAATGATCAAGGAACAGACCAAAAAATAATATTTGACGGTAACATATTTGATGAAATAAAAGAAAAAGAATTATACTTAAGTGTAGAAAAAATATTTAAAATACCAACAATAAAAAATATATTTACTAGAAAAAAAAGAAAAATATTATGTAGTAAGTCAAAAAGAACATGTAATAGATTGTAGATATGCAAAAAGTAAATCTAGTATACCACTAGTAACAAAAAGAATAATTAATAAAGAAATAAACGATATAAAAAGTAGAGACCCAATAAAATATGTACACCTTGGAGGTACAGAGATATTAATAAAAGCATGTTTTAGAGAAGGAATAGATACACCAATAGAATTATATTTAGCAAATGATAGAATTATAAAACCTATAGAAAAAAGCATAATAACTGTCATAAAAGAAAATTTAATATACCAAAAATTTAAATTTATAATAAGTGCAAATTATTCAGTAGCGGAAACAGATAAAAATATAGATAAATCATTAGTATTATATTAGAAAATATCAGGAATAGAATTAACCCCAGGAAGTAAAATATTTACAGCAAGATGCAAAAATTTATATGTATTAACAACAAAACATAAAATAACAGGGAAAAATAAGATTAACAAAATACGAATAGAAAGTCCATTTGAACAAATTGAAAAAACAATAGATAATAATGATTATTGCTATACAGACATAGATATAGAAGAAAATTTAGAAATAATAAATGATAGAATAAGTACAACGAAAAGAATAGCTTATGAAAAACCAGAATTATCAAGCTCATAAAAAAGAACAAGTTATGAAACAAATTCAACAAATAATTTAAACCAATATTACATAACAGGAAAGGTAAATGAAAAAGAATATTTAATACTCTTAAATACAAGACAAGAAGAAAATTATATAGCAAAATATCTAGTAAAAAATGAAGAAATAAAAACTAATAATGATATATGCCCAGATCTACCAAGAAGTTTAATAAATATTAAAAATATAGCAGAAAAAGAAATAATAATAGGAATTACAAAAATAAAAATAGAATTTGAAGTAAAGGAAGAAATGCAAAAAGTAGACATGATATTAGGAATAAAATGGCTAGAACAAGTAAAACCATATAATATAGAACATACACAATTAACCTTAACATATAACAGAAAGAAATTATTCTTAAAAAGAGCCTTAACATGAAATGAAAATATATGTATTAGTGAAGATAGTAGTAGAAGGATATTACAGTAGATATTATACGCCTATGATAGATACAGGAGCTGAAGCTAATTTATGTAGATATAATTGCTTACCAGAAAGCAAACGGGGTAAATTAAAAGCACCAATAATAGTTAAAGGATTTAATAATGAAGGAAGTTTAATTACTTATAAAGTTAGGAATGTAAAAATACAAGTATGAGATAAGATATTAACAATAGAAGAAATTTATAATTATGAACTAACATCAAAAGATATACTTTTAGGAATACCGTTTTTAGATAAATTATACCCACATATAATAACTAGAACAGATTGGTGGTTTACAACACCATGTAAATAGAAAGTAAGAGCAAAACGAGTTAGTAATAAAATAAGAAAGAAAACTGATTGGATAAAAGAAAGTGAAAAAATTACACAAAAGTTAGAAAATATAAAAAATACTGAAGATACAATAGAACTAGTCGTATTTTCGATAAATAAAACAGAAATAACTATATTTTCAATAAATAAGATAGAGATAATTAAGAAAAAATTAGAAAAATTATATAGTGAAGATCCATTAAAGGATAGGAAAAACATAAAACTACTATAAAAATTGAATCAATAGATAAAAATAGCATAATAACCCAGAAACCACTAACATATAATTTTGACGATTTAAAAGAATTTAAAATGCACATAGATGAATTATTAGAAAAACAATATATACAAAAAAGTAATAGTAAACATAATAGTTCAGCATTTATAGTAAATAAACATAGTAAATAAAAAAGAGGAAAAAGTAGAATGGTTATTGACTATAGAAATTTAAATGCAAAGACTATGACATATAATTATCCAATACCAAATAAGATATTAAAAATAAGACAAATACAGGGATATAATTATTTTAGTAAATTCAATTGTAAATCAGGATTTTACCATTTAAAGTTAGAAGAAGAATCTAAGGAATTAACCTCATTTACGGTACCACAATTTTATGAATGAAACGTATTACCATTTGGATATAAAAATGCACCAGGTAGATATCAACATTTTATGGATAGTTATTTTAAAAAATTATTTAATTGTATAGTATACATAGATGATATATTATTATATACAAAAACTAAAGAAGAACATTTAAAATTATTAGGACAATTTATAGATATAATAGAAAAATCGGGAATAAGTCTAAGTGAAAAGAATGCTGAAATTATGAAAAATCAAATAGAATTTTTAGGAATACAAATAGATAAGAGTGGAGTAAAAATGCAACAACATATAGTACAAAAAATAATAAATTCGAAAGAAGAATTAGATACAAAAAAAAATTACAATCATTTTTAGGATTAGTAAACCAAGTAAGGGAATATATTCCAAAATTAACAGAAACTTTAAAATCACTACAGAAAAAATTAAAAAAAGATGTAGAATATAACTATAATGAAGAAGATAAAAAACAAGTTCAGAAAATAAAATTACTTTGTAAAGAATTACCAAAACTACAATTTCCAGATGAAAATAGAAAATTTATATATATAGTAGAAGCAGATGCTCGTGAATGTAGTCATGGAGGAGTACTTAAATACAGTTATGAAGCAGAAAAATTAGAACACCATTATAGATACTACTCAGGTACGTTCAATGAAACAGAAATAAAATGGGAAATAAATAGGAAAGAATTATGTTCATTATATAAATGTTTGTTAGCATTTGAGTCATATATTGTATATAACAAGTTTATTGTACGAACGGATAATACACACGTACGCTGGTGGTTAACAAAGAAAATACAAAATTCAGTTACAACAAAAGAGATTCGAAGACTAGTCTTGAATATATTAAATTTCACATTTATAATTGAAGTAATTAGTACTAACAAAAATGCTACTGCAGATTACATATCAAGATAAAGCTACACAGATTGATATAATAGAAGAGGATACTCTAGAAAAGATATTCAACACCCTAACTACGCTTTCAATGAAAGTGGACAGTATGGGTAATGAAATAGAAAAACTAAAGACTAATAAAGTTAAACTGAAGTCTATAGCTACAAATCAGCTAACTCAGCAGTGTGCAGAGCTATGTCGATCGGAAGACACTAAAGTTCCAGAGCTAGAAAGAGACGTTGGGACACTCCATAAAACCCATAACGTTTATCAATATATTTCTGCAGGTACAAGCAAAGGAGTTAGGAAAAACACAAATATGAACCTAAACAGGCTATTTGATAAACCATTTATTCCAAATACACCAAAAGATCCTATGTTTATACCCTCACAAATTACCACATACCGAGAAAGTTTAAACTAAGACAAAAGGACCTACAACTATACAGCCCGAACATACATAGAAAATATTTACAAAATACAAACCTTCTTAAATACCAACCCCAGATCTATAAACATCCAAGAACCACATACGAATTACATAACCCAGAAACTAACCGGATATAATAAGCTAATTGCTTTGCCCAAAATAAAATCAAGTTTAGTTAAAACCTGTTACGAATATGGACTACTTAGTACCATATATACCCAAGACAGAAATGAAATATCCAATATACCAGAAATATATGATTCATTTAATATTTTTAAAAGGATAACCAAAGGTAACCTATTTTTTATAAAATTTTACACGGCACCAGCAGAGATATTGTATGATGAAATTAAATCACTTATACAAGTTGTAAAAATAGGAATGACCCAAGATACGATAATACCAGAAGATATTACTCAACAACCAGAAATACCTAGAATTGACATATCAAATTTTTATGCGAATAAGAGAATTATTGGACTATCCACGATTCTTCAAGAGTTAGCAAACACTTATCGCAACAAAAATCCTATATGGAGTTATTATTCAAGAGGTATTGTAATAGTATACTTAAATTCAAAGGAACTACGAGAAGCAGATATGGAAGACATTAGGCAATGGATCTTGACGTTACTCAATCCAGAGAAAAAACCTATCGCCAGAGCCATTAGAGAAAAATTTATTTCGAAAAAATTATTAACCAGATATTGCAAGTTTATTGGACATAAATATCCAGACCATCAATGTTCGAGATATAATGGAGAAGATAATATTATCCCAAAAGTTCGGCTAGAATAAAATATCAAGAAGATAAGCATGCCAGCTGGGAAGAAGATAAAAAAAGCAGCAGATACAACAAGAAGAAGATATCAGCGGAAACAATAATGGAGATAAAAGATAGACTATTAAATTGTGAAAGCAACATGTAATAGACTTTCACAATTTTCTTTACGTAAATTATTAGAATTGTAAAGACTTTTGACTATTATTAGTCTAGGCCTTAATTCTTGTTTTTTTTAGGAGACATTTGTAAAGTATAATAAATGAGGTTAGGTAATTTTAGAAGACTTTTTGTAAAATTTAGAAATGTGTAAAATAAGGAAGGAAAACTCTTATAAAGTTTCAGTCTATAAATAAAAGGAACCGAAGGCATTGCAAAGTAAGCCTTCATGTGTTGAAGCAAAAACTCTCTCTTGTCCACAACAAATATTTTACTTAATTATTAAAAAAACAGGTATATTTCAATGGAAAAAGCTATAGAGGAACAAACCTTAGAAATATCAAACCTACCCAAACATGTATATTTATTTATGATTATGAATAGCTAAATTCATAATTCCCAAAAATCATGGTATGATAAAATAAATTCATGTTAATTACTTTATAGTAGAATTATTCGAAGAATAATATGTTAAGAAGTTTATTAGCAAAGTGGAAAAGGAGAAAAATCCCTAAGAACTATGCCATCCTAAAGGTGAAACCAATGAGGCAAGAAGCCATGGTGGGGAGTAACCAAAGTAGAGGCGCTGTTTAAGGGAAAAATATCCAGATTACCATGCTAATAGTGACCGAAGAACATGTTATTTAAAAATAATCTAGTATATAGTAATCTAAGATGACCATATTTTGTTATGTACATAATTGAAGGGAATATTTTGAAAAGAACAATTTTATGAAAATGACTAATTATTTATCTGATGTAATGGTAGATAAATTTAAAATACTTATTTTGTATGTGATTAAGGATATAGGAATAATAGATATAAGAAAAATCATATTAGAAAAAATATCTGGTAAAGATTATATAGCTAGAATAAATTACATACCACACTTACCTAATTACTCTTATAAATACCTATATACACATTAACTATGATAAATTGTGTATATTTAGAATTTTGGAAAATAGATATAAACTATATACAATTTCTTAGTAAAAATATAAAAGAGTTAACAAGATTAAAACAAACATCTACAAAATATTATAATAAAATATTTAGTCAATTTTAAATGATAGATAATTTTAAAGTCTTAATCTTATATATACTTAGAGATATAGAAGTTATAGATATCAAGAGAATAATATTAGAAAAAGTATTAGACTATGAAATTGAAACTATAAATTGGATAACACAGTTATACTTGGATAATTACCCAGATGGATATTATTCAGATTAAGAGATGTTAGAATATATTAGAAAAACTAGAGAAAATTAAGATAATCTAAATGAAGAAATTAATTATAGAAAACAAATTAGAAAAATAATGGAGAATCTAAAAGAAAAATTAATATGGATAGAAGAAACCTTAGAAAATTTAGGAAAAAGTACATGTGATAGTTTATATAATTTAAAAAACTCGCTACGAGAAGAACAACACAAGATAATAAATAATATTGAAAATCTAGAATTAGATATACATTACAGTACAATTAGAATAAATTATTATACAGAAATCTGTAACTCTGCAATTACTACAGGATAAAATGATAGACTACGAATATTTAAAATATTGGAGACAAAATATGGATGAAATAATATTATTAGAAAAACTTATGAAAGATAATCTAATTGGATATTTTGAAACAAAAAATATAGAATATTTAAAATACCTTCAAAATAATATAAAAGAATTACAGAAACAAAAAAAAATAAAGAATACTATAGTAAAGCATTTAACCAATTACCATATAATCACCATAAATAGACTTAAAATAAAAATATATAGAGAAGTTAAGAAATATCCACGCACAAAGAAAAACAGATCCATTATACATATAATAGATGTATTTCACAAGTTATCTGCATCCGCACTCCTCTACAGTTGAGAACCTGAGGTCTCAGGTTCAAATTCCTGATATTTGTTGCTAGTGGGAGGTGACAGATATTTCGTGAATTTTAGTCGAGCTAAGCGATAGCTAACCCAAAAATCACGATTATCCAGAAAAACAAAGGCAATACTTATTATCTAGAATAATCTGTAAGAATTTGTAGAACCACATTTGTATACACTAAAAACATATACAATAAAAACTCAAAACAATATATATAACCTAATATGAATTATAGTAGGATAATTGAATCCCCCAATCTTAATCGCGAAAATTCAAATTTAATCAGATATCAATAAGTAAACAGGTAAAAACACAAAAACAGTAAATTCAAAACAATAAAAAAAGGCAATATACAACTGTTTTGATAAGTAATAAGTATATGACATGTCTACAACACACTCGACCTCTTCTTTAACTCCCCTCTTTTTTATTTAATGACCCAAACCCAAATGTGGATAATATTTATGTACACATTACTTACCTCATAAACACAAAATAAAAAGTAAACCAACAATAAACATGGAGTGCAGAAGATTTGAAATAACACTAGTATCTGCAAGTGATCTTGAAGATGTCCGGAAGCTATTCAAGATGAAAGTCCACGCTAGAGTTTCTGTAGGTAGCAACCCAAACACCGAAAAACGGACCCCCACGGACAAGCATGGGGAAATAAATCCGGCGTGGAACTTTAGCATGAAGTTTACCATCTCCGAGTCAATGATCCATTACCCTAATGATATGCTAGTCATAAAGTTGTACTGCAAGAGGAAGCTTGGGGATCGGTATATCGGGGAAATGCATATGTTGATGAAGGAGCTTTATGAATATTCATACGCTAATGGAGGCAGTGCTATCATGACTTGTCCTGTCCACAAAGGCTCTGCTCAATCTCAAGGTATTTTGTGGTTTTCTTATAGGTTTGGAGAAAAAGTTACAATCGATAAGTTAGTTTTGGCTGAGAGCGTTGCTGGTTGGAGTATGTGCTAATTAGGTTCTTAGGAAAATAAAGAGTTTTCTTGTGGAGTGATTTGATTTTCTAGTGTCGATGGTCTGTGTGTATATGATCTTTTTTTGCTTTTTTATGATTTTTGTTTATACCTTTCTCATCAATGTCTTCGATGGAGGGAAAAAAAAGACAGAATCAATGGCTTCGACCACCATATATATATATACTGCAAAGTGGTTGTCGACGACAAGACCATCTGATATTTGTAACTTATTGTTTCAGACTAATTTAGATTTGTCATTTGTGCCACATGAGTCCCATTCTCATGTCATAAATTTCTACATCCCATTGCTCGAAGTAAGACTCGAGTTAATGGTCTGCAAAAGTTTGTAGAATTTCCTTTCGGTGGCGGACCCGGATTTAAAGATTGTGGGTGCGAATTTCTTTAATTCCTTTCTTACACAAATTGATATTTCTGATTAATTCATATTTGTGTTGATTAAGGTCCATCTTCCTTGTCGGAAATTTCTTAGTGTTAAGGTTCAAACCCAAAGTTCTGATTAAGGATGAAGGGATGCATCTGTTGTTGGTGAGGTAAGAGAATTACATCACTATGCATAAAAGACAATAGTTGTATCCCAAAGTTACAAAAGAAAAAGCAAAATCTCCTTGTAGCTAGTTCTGAAATGCACATGGGCCCTAATGGTCAACCAAACCGGAAAGTTAATCAATGACTGACTTAGGGTCAATGGATCTATTTGAGGTGAAAACAAATAAGACATTTATTGTATGAATTAAAGGCTTGTAGGAATTTGTTAAACCAAACGTTAGAAAAGGGTAAATGTGCTGTATATTGTAGATATGGATGGTAGAAGGATTTAGGCTTGTATTTGGTATGCGGAAAGGAATCTTTAGCATTAATTAATACTATGTAGTTGGTGAATATATTATACACACATTTCTTCAGTCCAGCTCAGACAATTTATTCTGATATTTCTCAATAGAGATTGAAGAAGTTGCAGTCCGACTAGTTAGTTAGACTTTGAGTTATCTTATTATAATTCACAGTAAGCTTCTCCTTCTCTTTTTCTTTTCTTTTTGTTATTTCTCCACTTATGCGCAAAAAAAAAAAAAAATGTATTCTTATGATAAAATAAAATAAGAGCAATATAACAAGATTTAAACAAAAAAAGTAAAGCAAAAGAAATTAAGGGTTTTTTCTTATTTCTTCCTTCGAGTATTTCCTCAACATGAATTACAAAGCTTATTTTATAGGCATATAAGATCGATTGGGAGGTTGTGGACCTTGTGGTAGAGTGTAATAAACACCAATATTGTGTAGTGGGTGAAAATAAGTATTCATCAAATATAATTCATTTACTACATGCCTACTACTATATATGATTTATTCACAACGCTTACTCTTCTTTGGATGTCCATATATTACGGAGTATGCTGGTTAAAACATTATTTTAAAAAATCATTAGGAAAATGCTAGTAAAAGAAAAATGAGTGCATAGTATTATGATATATATCAATTATAGGGAATGTTTATCAAGATCTATTTGATGTCTGTTAGGATTTGATGCAGTTGTCTTTTAGTGTGAAATTAGGGGCAAATTCCCCCTATAAATAGAAGAGCTTCCTTCATTGTAAATCATCCCTCAAGAAAAGAAATAAGAATTACTCTTTCTTTTCTCTCTACTTTTCTTATTGTTATTTATTATTTTATAACACGTTATTAGCATGAGACTCTACCGTCTCAAATTTGAAGGCTAAGGCTAAGATATTATTATTTTTCTTCCCTTTTTTCCATATGGCTAACAATCTTACGAAGGGTGAGTTTGTTGCCCTTCAAAGTTCGGGCAAGAACTATATTTCATGGGTGTTGAATGCTGAAATCCACCTAGATGCTATGGGTCTTGGAGACGCCATAAAGAATGAAAATACAACATCTAATCAAAATCGTGCTAAGGCTACGATTTTCTTGTGTCATCATCTTGACAAAGTACTAAAAATTGAGTACCTTACTACTAAGGATCCATTCGTATTGTGGAATATCCTAAAAGAAAGGTTTGACCACTCAAAGATGGTCATCCTCTTGAAAGCACGATATGAGTGGATATATCTAAGATTTCAAGACTATAAGTCTGTTCATGAGTACATTTCTACTATGTTCAGAATTTCTTCTCAATTGAAATTATGTGGAGAGACGGTCAATGATAATGATATGATGGAAAAGATGCTCTTCACTTTTCATGCCTCGAATGTGCTATTACAGCAGCAGTATCGAGAGAAATACTTCAAGAAGTATACTGAACTAAGTTCTCATCTTCTCGTGGATGAACAAAATAATGATTTGTTGATGAAAAATCACGAGAATCGACCAACTGGATCTGCATCATTCCCTGAGGTGAATGATGTGCACACTCACCATGCTAGGCGTGGAAAAGGTTGCGACCCTGGTTGTAGACATGGTCGTGGACGTGGTCGTTGTCATGATGACCAAGAGAGAAATCCTGTTCCGGGTGTTAATCATTCATCAAACAAAAAGAGAAAAGGTGAGAAATGTGAAGTAATTACTTATTTTTGATGTGGTGAAAAAGGACATTATTCACGTGATAGTCATGCTCTCAAGCATTTGGTTGATCTTTATCAAGCATCACTAAAGAAGAAAGAGAGAAAACCCAAGGCTAACTTTCTCTCTGAAAACGATGTTGACATCACATGCTTGGATATAGCAGATTTTTGTGAGCACCCTCAAGGAAAGATTGGTCACTTGATTGGTGATGGTTTCGTAAATATGGAAGAATGAATGATTTTTAATTTTATTTTATTTTTATTGATAAAAGTTAGTGAACAAAGAATCATATAAAAGTAGTTGTTTGCATGAGTATTAATTTTTTATTAGTATTGATTAGTTCAATTATATTATTGCAATTTATTATTGATTGAATTGAATTTCAATTTTCCATTATTTATTAAAAAAAAAAGGACCGAAAATAGAAACGAAAAAAAAGGGGAACAAAAACAGAAAGAATGAAAAAAAAAAGAGGCTGCATGGATTTCTGAGAATACTAAAAGTGTAAGTTTTATATTGTTTTATAATATAATAATAATAGTTGCATGATTTGACCAAAATGCACGTACTAATTATTTAGTTTTTAATAAAAGATCTACATGTTCACTTCTTGTATTTCTTTTAATTATTATTTCTGAAAAAACTAACTAAGCACCGAAGCACGTATTTACTGTTTACAATAATTGAAAAATAAAATTCTAAGCTTAGCTAATCACGTATTAATTGGATATATTTTTTTGCTTAATAAAGTGTGATTAACAATTTTTGATAGTATAAACTTGCACTTTGTACAAAAATTTAATATATATTTTATTTGGTTGAAGATATGGATAATTTTCAAGAAGATATTTGTTTGATTGATTCCGGCACTACACATACGATATTCAAAGACAAAAAATATTTCTCTCATCTAAACATGGGCAAGATTAATGTTACTACAATTTCTGGTAGTTCTGATTTGATTGAAGGCTTCGGAAAAGCCATTATAATCTTACCCAAGGAAACTAAACTCATAAATAATGCTATGTTCTCTCCCAAGTCTCAGAGAAACTTGATGAGTTTTAAAGATATCCGTGAAAATGATTATCATATCAAGACAATTGATGAGATGAATCTTGAATTTCTTGATAATACCAAGAATGTCTCTGGGTAGACATGTGTTATTGAAAAGTTCCCTGCTTTATCTTCTGGCCTATATTGGACAAAGATTTATGCAATTGGGGTACATTCTATAGTAAATTGGAAGTTTACTGATTCCAATACTTTTGTACTTTGGCATGATCGTCTGGGACATCCAGGATCAATAATGATGAGATGAATCATAGAAAATTCAAATAGACATCTATTAAAGAACTTGAAGGCTCTTTTGAATGGTAAATTTTCATGCAATGCTTGTTATCAAGGCAAGCTGATTGTGAGGCCATCGCCAACAAAAGTTGGGATTGAGTCCCCTGTGTTCTTGGAATGCATACATGGGGACATTTGTGGACCAATTCACCCACCATGTGGGTCGTTTAGATACTTCATGGTCCTAATAGATGCTTCTTCTCGATGGTTTCATATGTGCATTTTGTCATCTCGCAACTTGGCATTTGCAAAATTATTGGCACAAATAATACGATTACGGGTACAGTTTTCTGATAATCAAATTAAGTGTATTCGCCTTGATAATGCTGTAGAATTTTCATCCCAAGCATTTAATGACTATTGCTTATCAGTTGGGATAAGAGTGGAATATCCAGTACCCCATGTTCACACTCAAAATGACCTTGCTGAGTCATTAGTTAAACGCCTATAGTTGATAGGAAGACCATTGATTATGAAAACTAAGTAGCCCACTTCTGTTTGGGGTTATGCAATTTTGCATGCTGCAACACTTGTTCATCTTAGATCGATAAATTATCATAAATTTTCTCTATTGCAATTGGTTTTAGGTCAAGAACCTAATATATTTCATTTGTGAATTTTTGGGTACGATGTTTATGTGCCTATAGCACCACCAAACCGCACCAAGATGGGCCCCCAAAGAAGGTTAGAAATTTATGTTGGGTTTTAATCACCCTCTATTATTCGCTATCTTGAACCATTAATGGGAGATATGTTTACTGTTCGATTTGCAGATTATCAGTTTGATAAGATAGTTTTCTTAAAATTAGGAGAGAAGATAGTGATATCAAAAGAGAAATTTTGTAGAAAAAACCATCACTATCTCATCTTGATCTACGTGCTTCTATTTGTGAGCAAGAAATACAAAAGATTATTCATCTACAGAAAATTACAAATCAAATATCGAACGCATTTACTGATCTAAAAAGGATCACCAAATCACATATTCCTGCAGAGAATGTCCCAATTCGAATTGATGTCTCTAAAGGCCTATCCAATAGTTTTATAGCTAATGAATCTAAAGTATGCTTAAAGCGTCGTAGACCATTAGGTTCTAAGGATCAAAATTCTAGAAAAAGAAAAACAAATGGTCAAGATGACACTGTGAAAGATCCTCATATGGAAGCTCAAGATTTGAGCAATGTTGATATTCTTGAAGAAATCAATGAGCCTGAGACTCAAGAAAATAAGGAACTATCCATAAATTCAAGTGATGTTGAAACTAATTTGAATTAATCTGAAATAGTAGTGGATCATGTCTTTGCATACAATGTTGCAACAAAAATCATGCAAGATAGCAAGGATCTTGAACCACGGTCTGTCACAGAATGTCGACAAAGAAATGACTGGCCAAAATGGCAATTCAATCTAAATTGAATTCACTTGCCAAACGTGAAGTTTTTGAACCTATAACTCAAACACCTAATGGTGTTAAGCCTGTTGGCTATAAATGGGTCTTTGTGCGAAAAAGAAATGAGAAAAATGAAATACAAAGGTATAAAGCACACCTTGTTGCACAAGGATTTTCACAACGGATTGGTGTCGATTATAATGAGACATATTCACCAATTATGGATGCAATAACATTGCATTATCTTATTAATTCCACTATCCATGAGAGACTTGAAATGCATTTGATGGATGTGGTAACAGACTATCTTTATAGATCACTTGATAATGAGATACACATGAAATTTTTTGAAGGATTTTAAAATGCCAAAAGTATATAGTTTAAAACCTCGAGAAATGTATTCCATTAGATTGCAAAGATCATTGTATGGTTAAAGCAATCTGGATGCATGTGGTATAACCGTCTTAGTGAATATTTATCTAAAGAAGGTTATACGAATGATGAAATTTGTCCATGTATTTTCATAAAGAAAACAACGTTAGAGTTTGTTATACTAGCTGTCTATGTTGATGACATAAACCTTATTGGAATGCCAATAGAGCTTCAAAAGGTAATTGATTACCTAAAGAAAGAATTTGAGATGAAAGATCTCAAAAAGACAAAGTTATGTCTTGGTTTCTAAATTGAGCATTTGACAAACGGTATCTTTGTCCATCAATCTGCCTACACAAAAAAGGTGTTGAAACGATTCTATATGGATGGAGCACATCCATTAAGTACTCCGATGGTTGTTCGATCACTTGATGTGAATAAGGATCCATTTCGTCCACAAGAAAAGAATGATGAACTCCTTAGTCTTGAAATACCATATCTTAGTGTAATTGGTGCACTAATGTATCTTGCAAATACTACAAGGCCTGGTATTGCCTTTTCAGTAAATTTGCTAGCAAGGTATAGTTCTGCTCCTAATAGGAGACATTAGAATAGGATCAAACACATATTACGGTATCTAAAGGAGACTACCGATATGGGCTTATTTTATTCTAAAGATTTCAGTTCCAATCTTGTTGGTTATGCTGATGCTGGGTACTTATCTTACCCACATACAGCTCAGTCTTAAACAGGCTATGTATTTATATGTGGGGGTACTGCCATATCTTGGAGATCAACAAAGCAGTCTATCGTAGCCACTTTATCGAATCAGGCTGAAATTATAGCTATTCATGAAGCAAGCTGAGAGTGTGTATGGTTAAGGTCCATAATAAATCTCATTCGATAAAATTGTGTCTTGAAATGTGACAAAGTACCCACAATTTTATATGAAGATAATGCAGTATGTATAGCATAACTTAAAGGAGGATTCATAAAAGGAGATAGAACGAAGCACATTTCGCCAAAGATCTTCTATACACATGAGCTCCAAAAGAATGGTGATATTGACGTATATTAGATTTGTTCAAGTGACAATGTGGCTGACTTATTCACCAAGTCTCTCCCAACTGAAACTTTCAAGAAAATGGTGCACAAGATCGGAATGCAAAGATTCAAGAAAGTTCTTGTTAGGTGAGCTAATACGCGCTATACTCTTTTTCCCTTACGAGGTTTTGTCCATTGGATTTTCCTTGTAAGATTTTTAATGAGGTAGCCTATATGCGTATTGTTAGACATTCAAGGGGGAGTGTTATGATATATATCAATTATAGTGAATGTCTATCAAGATCTATCAAGATCTATTTGATGTCTATCAGGATTTGATGTAGTTGTCTTTTAGTATGAAACTAGGGGAAAATTCTCCCTATAAATAGAAGGGCTTCCTTCATTGTAAATCATCCCCCAAGAGAATAAATAAGAATTACTCTCTTTTCTCTCTACTCTTCTTTCTGTTCTTTATTATTTTATAACACATTGTACTTTGTGATATGCATTTTTATGTCATATTAAAAACTCTATTAGAAAATTTTAGTGAGACAAAATTTTGATGAAGGAAAAAAGTACAATAGATATTTCCACCGTCTCTGATGACATCATACCAGACGTGTGCCTACACAACCTTGAATATGAATTATCAAATATTGAGATTGACAATCTCTTTACTAACAATCGATTACGTAGGAGAAAACAAAAGACAAGTAATAGATCAAAATTGTCAGGCCATGTCCCATGTTTTGGCCAAAAATCTCATGCCGTAATGTTATTCTACTTTAGTTTTCAATCTTATTTGAAAAAGATTTGAATTACTATTTCTATTTGGAGTTGGTTTGGCTTTAGGGAAAAACACTACCCATGATCTATAAATAAGTCTATTTGAGAGAATTATTCATGCTCATTGGTATTTTGTCTTTGAGAGACATTAGTACATAAGAGAGGGTTTTTTTTTCCAGAGCTTTCACCAATGAGAGAAATAAAGTTCTTTTGCTGTAGTTTTTGCTCTCCGACCAACCATCTTCATATCGCATTTTTCATCCCATTCACTGTTGGATCAGACTAAAATATTGACTTGGTTTTTGATTTGAATGGTGGAGATCGAATTTGGAGGTCCACAACATTTGGTTTTGAGTCACGAACAACAACATTGTTTTGAGTGACTTCTTTTGATTTATTTTTGTTGGTGCAACTATTACTTCTCCATGTTTGGCACTTATTGTGTATCCATTTGAAAAAATATTTACAGCCATATTATTACTATAGTGGACTTATTTGGATCCCTGTGATCCTGTGGTTGTTACCTTTGATTTGAAGGATTTTTCCACATTATATTTTGTGTTCTTTACTTTCTCTTTTTCATATTTACCTTCTTCCGTCATAACAAGTGGTATCCGAGCCTTGATTTTCTATTAGGGATTTTCAGATGGAGACAAATATGAGCAAGATGGTATGTTTGTGTCATGATCTAATTTCACGTGTCATGATGACACCAACTTTAGCCCAATAGTAGGTAAGCCAAACTGTAGCTCGAAACTATAAGTAATGGGCTAGTTGGTGAAAAAATGACATAAATGTGGGAATAATGCAAGTAAATAAATTATAAGAAATAAATCATAAGAAAAATAGCATAACTAAAGAGAAATAAAGAGAAGAGTAATATCATTCCATGACCTAGTAAGATTGGTACAGGAGCCTTTAGTCAAAAGAATATGAGTACTATCACAGTCAAATAATATAATAGTATTGAAGCAGAAAGACTATCCAAAAATAGAAAATAAAGAAAAGGTCAACTCCGGCTCCAAGAGCTCACCCTATCTCCGAACTCTGCCCAACACAATCATAGTATCAAAGGCGATAGTTAGTACTCGGATCTACACCGAAAAGGTACAAAAGTATAGTATGAGTGTCAGAGCTACGAGTATTCAATAGGCTTCATTGGTCGATTGAACTAAATCATGATATAAATACAGTAAAATGTGAGGTAAATAAACTAAGTCAAAGAAAAAAGGCAAATGTGGAGTGATGCTCCAAATGCTGAAAATAAACAATTGAAATAATAGTAGTAAAGAAAACATAGCTATATCTAACATAAATGGGCCCCATAAGTCCAGAAGACATAAACAAAGTAAAAAAACTAACGCGGGTTCCAATAAGATCAGTGGATGCAAACAAGAAGAAGTAATAGTAGTAATTACACCAACTATCCATATCTTGAAATCATAGCAGTGGATCCTTTTGTATCGTAAACACCAAACTCGAACCAATCTCATAATCATCATAAATAACCTCTTAATGTTGAAATTAAACCAAAAATAGTATTTTATAAGGTGAACATAAACCAGAACTAGTATCATGAATACCAAACTTAAACCAAATGTAATATTACCATTTGTCGGACTTGAACTGGTCTTAATATCATAATTTGTTAGACTTAAATCAATCTTAACATCTCCCAACCATATGTCTAGAATAAGGCATAATATTTATAAATCCTCCCCTGGCCCAAGAATATAAACAAGATAACATCTAAAGGCCTATTGAATATACAAGGAGCTAACAATAATAATCCCGGCCTAAGTTGGGCCAAAGGGCCCCCTTTCTGACCCCAAAAGTCCATTCTTAGGTCAATTCTATCCCAAACTAGATTAGGATGTCAAATTCCACCGAAAGGTAATAAATAAGTGTCATTGCTCCCTAAGATAATAATTTTACTTAAGGAATGAGTAGTTACATGAAATACACCTAATTACGATTTCTTAATAGGCTTAATAGTCCAACTCACACTGAATATAACTCCAAGTCCTAATTCCCAATCCAAAACTATCATAATATCATATCAATACTATAATTAAGCTCAATCTAAGAGAAATGTTAGACTAGCCTATTTGGGCGCTGAAGAAAGCCCAATAAAGTCTGCTAAATTGTCGATTTCCTCTTTCGAGAAACTTTCTCACCATGGCATGCTATCAAAATAGTAATCTACACATTAATACAAGAATAACAAACCCATATTGCATTTTTGTTCTTTGGATCTAAAATCAAGTAAAAATCTCATGTGGGACCTGCTTGTGGAATCACACCTTCAAAATTGTTAACACATCCCTCTATACTCAAGATAATTTACCCAAAAAAATGGGTTAATTCTGAGCTCAAACAATATCACAATCAACTTATCAAGAATCTAGTGATTTATGACTAAACTGAGGAATTAAAATAAGAATTAGACGAAAACTTACAAGGACTTCGATTAGGAAATGATTTTTCCTAGCTCACCAATACCCCAAAATATCTAAAGATCAATCTCCAAATTTCTCACTCTTTAGGGTTTTTTGGCTCTTGAGACTTGTGATAAATGGGACAAATCGGGTACAAGCTGAAATAAATGCTTCTCGGTGCCACTTAAGCAATCATTAATAAAGTGAAAAAAGGACTACTAAAGTGAACCCATACTAAGAATGGCCTCTGCTAAAGCAATCAAAACATTGCATAAGCAACGTCTGCTTTAATGGACGACCTTTGTTTAAGAGACCTAAGTGGAAAAGAATTGGCTGCTATAGACACCTTATAGCCACTTAAGTGGCCTCTGCTAAAGTGACCAAAGGTCTACTTTAACAAATGCATCAGCTGAAATTTAGAATTTTCCATGTTTTCATCAACCCTTCTAGATTCATCTAGAATCCCATGAAAGCAAATAAACTATGTTACCCTATTAAATTTGAAAATCTAGACTCAGTCGCATCGATAAAATTTCCATCTGGGGTAATTTCAATAAAATATGGGCCCACTGCCAACGACTATTTTTACTAAATTTTGACCAATGACTCAAAATGAGTTTGGAAATTTTGGGACCTAAACCAAAGGTTCCCTAGCCTGAAATTAATATTTTGGAGCTAATAGAACTATAGAATTGGAATATGAGGATGTTAACCTAAATTTTATGCTCAATAGTCAATTCTTACCAATAAAGACTTTAAACAAGGAATTGACTCTAAAAATCAAATGAACTGCCCGATAACTAAACAGCTAGCTCCAACAAGTCACAAATGACTTGGACCAACTATAGGAAAACTCTAAATGACAAAAATATATAAAAATACTGAAAATAACCTGGAGGGTCATTACAGTTTGAATGGGAGAAATTACAACATATGGAAGAGCAATATGAAAGATCTTCTATTTATGAAGAAGATGTATCTTCTTATCTTTAATGCTCATAAATTCAAGGATATAACAAATGAAAATTGGGAGTTTGAGCACCAAAAAGTATATGGATATATAAGGCAACAGTTTTGAAGACAATGTTCCAATCACGTTGTGAATGAGACATATTCTAGAGCATTATGAGAACAGTTTTGAAGACAATGTTCCAATCACGTTGTGAATGAGACATATTCTAGAGAATTATGAGAAAAGTTAGAGACATTTTGCACTTCAAAAACTAACAATAACAAGTTTTTTCTTGCTAAAGAAAATGATGAACTTTAACTACAAGGAGGGTAGTCCTATTCTTGATCAAATAAATAATTTTCAAGATGTTGATTAGCTTCCTGAAATGTATGTTAATATTAATGATGAAATTCAAGGAATTTGGCTTTTTAATACTCTACTAGAATCATGGAAAACTCTTTGTGTATTTTTTAACAAATTCAGCTCCTAGTGGTAAGGTAATTATGGAATTTGTAAATAGTGGTGTTTTGAATAAAGAAGTAAGGAGAAAATCTCAGGGTTCATACTCACACTCAGATGTTTTGTTTATAGAATACCAAAGAGGGACAAAATAAGAAACAAAAGGATTAGAGGTAAAAGTATAAGCAAGTCAAGGTCAGGGTATATGAATCATCCATGCTATCATTATGGGGAAATGGACATATTAAGATATTATGTAATAATTTGAAGTAAGAGATTAGAGAAGGAAAGAAAAAAATAACAGAAATAATGTTGCTGATGTTTTTTTAGATGACCTTCTCTTTGCTTATGATAAAAACGTCATCAATTTTGTATCCCAAGATACTTGTTGGATAGTAGACTCTAGAGTTACATCTTATGTCACACTGAGGAAAGACTTCTTTTCATCTTAAACTCCTATTAACTCTAGAGTGTTGAAGATTGGCAATGCTGATGATGTTAAGGTGTTTGGTTTTAGCATAATTTTTTTGAAGACTAATATTGGTACAACATTAGTCCTTCAGAATGTCAAGGACTCTCCAAACATTGCTCTAAACTTGATATTTGTAGGGCAACTAGATGATGATGGATACCATAATAACTTTTTCAATGGCTAATGAAAGCTTACCAAAGGTGCATTATTTGTAGCTTGAGGAAGAACGTATTCTAACTTATATGTGACTCAATGATCTATCCTCAATGACTTTGTATATTTTGTGGAAAATGACATTGTATCAAAATTATGGCATAAGAGGCTCAGTCATATAAGCGAGAGGTGTATCATATGTTTAGCTAAAAAAAACTTTCTTGAGTGTGTGAAACAAGAAAAGGTAAAGAGATTTGTGCATTGCTTAGATGAGAAACAGAAGAGAGCTTTGTTTCATAATCATACTCCTACACGAAAGCTAAAATAATTGGAGATAGTACACTTGAACCTATGTGGTCCTTTCAAAGTGAAGTCACAAGATGGTGCAGTTTACTTTGTGACTTTCATTGATAATTATTCTCACAAGATCTAGGTATATAATTTAAAATCCAAGGATCAAGTACTTGATGTGTATAAGGAATTTCAAGCCTTATCAGAGAGATAACTGGGAAGAAACTAAAATATATTTGCATCGATAATGGCAGTGAATATATTGGTCCCTTTGATAATTATTGCAAATTATAAGGAATTCATCACTGGAAAACACCACCCAAGATACCTTAATTGAATGGATTTGTAGAAAGGAGGAATACAACTATAGTTGAGAAAGTTACATATGTACTTTCATAGGCTAAACTTCCAAATTCCTTTTGTACAGAAGCACTTAATACTGTTTCTTATGTTTTCAATTTATCTCTTATAGTTGCTTTAGATTGTGATGTTTCAAACAATGTTTGGTATGCTAAGTTTGTTTCCTATGATCATTCAAACATCTTTAGGAGTAACGCTTGTGTGCATGTTATAAAAGATGAAAGGTCAAAACTGGATGTCAAAACTAAGTAGTACATCTTTATCGATTATGGTCAAGATAAGTTTGGATATTTTTTTTTATGACCCAGTTAATAAGAAGCTTATTATAAATCATATATTGGTATTCTTTCAAGACCAAACTATTAAAGATATTGATAAGACTGAGAAAATAGATTCTCAGAAAAATGAGAGCTCAATTGATATTGTCCAGTTTCTATTACTGATGGACCTATTGCATATGAAGAAACCCAAGCTAATAATGTAGATAATCATTAAGAGGGTATAGAACTTGTAGATGATTTGATTAATGATTGTGGCTGATCAACAACCAACTCCTGCTCAGGTAACTACTTTAGATGCTCTAGAAACCTCTTGTAGAAGATCTTCTAGGGAAAAGAAAAACTCAATAGGTTATTCTCCAAATGAGTATGTACTTTTGACTCACATGGGAGAACCTGGAGATTTTGATGAATCCATAAAAATACTCACAAAGATGAGGGGGTGGAAGCAATGAAAGATGGGATAAAGTCACTCTACGAGAATGACATATATGAGTTAGTAGAATTACTGAAAGGTAAGACTGCTCTAATGAACAAATGGATCTTAAGAGTAAAGCAAGAGAGATATTCCTCTCCTCCTAGGTATAAGATGAGGTTAGTTGTCAAAGGCTTTGTCCAGAGAAAGGGAGTTAACTTTGATAAAATTTTTGCTCCTATAAGAAAATGTCTTCTATTTATATGGTGGTAGGCTTAGCTCCAAATCTAGAGTAGTTCTTTAGTAGTGGCAAGCATGAAATTATTTTCTACATAGACTTTAATTTAGGAGGTAATCTTGACAACTCATGATTCTCTTCCGGTTATTTGATCACTTTTGCAGCTATTCTTGGCAATCTAGACTACAAAAATGCATAACTCTATCCACAACAAAAGCTGAATATATTGTTATCACTGAAGGTTCCAAAGAATTGCTTTGTATGAAGGAATTTATGAAAGATCTTTATTTTAAAAAGTCAAGGTTCATTTTATTTATGATAATATGAGTGTTATTGATCTCGCCAAGCACTCTACCTTTAATTTTAAGTCTAAGAATATTAGTAGAAAGTATCATTGGATTAAAATGGCTGCGAAAGAGAAATTATTTGATGTTGAGAAGATACCCACCAATGATAATCCTTTAGATATTCTAACAAAAGAGGTGGTTGTAAAGAAGTATGGGTATTCTAGAATTGCAGGCATGAAACTTTTGCAGGCATTGTCCTAGAGTTGAAAAAGTAAAGTTGAATAAATATGTTCATTGCCTAAACAATAAACAAAAAAGAGTTCATTTTAATCAGAGTAATCCTCTTTCCAAAAAAAAGCTTGATTTGTTAGTGTCAAGACCCGACTCTACACCCTGAACGTAATCGACACCCAAGATGCAAGTGATCTGAGCCACTTGGTTTGGCATGAAATTAGTAAAGCTAAACTTTGATAAAAATGCAGAAGCTAAAAATATGGGTTAACTTCTAAAAATAAAGACATAATGAGATAAGCTTTCATTAGCTGAGACAAAGAGTCATTTAAAATTTATTACAATTAAGCTAAAAAGACTAACTATCTTTTTATAAAAGTTCTACTAAAATATTGAATATGATTTGCTGGGACATGACCCCTAGCTGCTCTTACATAAAGTAGGAATCTAAAATAAAATTTGAAAAATCAAAGCTAACTCTGAATCCTCAAATGCAAGGAGGACTCACCATTGTTGAACGTAGAAGTACAATTGTCTAACAATTAGCTTGAGATTAGGTGCTGAAATCTACATCAATGAAAGGATGTTGCACAAAGAAAAATATCAATTAGCTTGAGATCAGGTGTTGAAATCTACATCAATGAAAGAATGTCGCACAAAGAAAAATTTGTAGTTAGTGCATTGAAATATACTGATTAAGTAAGATTAAAGCTAAGTAGATTAAATTAATATATCTAACAATTTCTTATAAAATGAATAGGATCAATAAGAATAAGACAAGTGAAATACATATGCTAGAACTAATACATAATACTTTAAATTCTTCGATAAATTGATAGTATAAACTAATATCTTAAGTTATAAACTGGGACATATCCCGCAACTAATTAATCGTAACATAATACTTGAATAACTGAAACTGAGAAATACATTAAATAGTATGCGATCATTTTTAGAAACATTCTCTAGCAAACTGGTGGCCTAAAACTATAAGTCATACTTTAAAAACTTTTTAAAAATTGAAAATCGAGTAGCTAAATAGCTAAATAACTATCATAATGCTGAACTGAATATCTGAAAAACCATAATATTTGTAACTATGTAAATAACCATATCAAGTCAAATCTCAAAATAAAGTTCAGTCTTAAACTGGGGGAGATTCTTACAATCTATATACACTATGTAAGCTCATGATGTCCAATGTATAATCCTAGTAGGGCGGTATACCTTACACCTTAATAGGGTATAGAACATGCCTATCCAATGTAGATCCACTACTAAGACTCTTGGGCCAGAAAAAAGTTGATTGATTTATAATGCAGTCAAATCCTACAGTGGCACGTAGTTATGCGACTTAGGTTAGCTAAACTTGCATTTTCTTGGTGATAAATAATCCTCTCAAAACTATCTAAATAATCATATACTCATAAATAATTAAATCCTACTCATAAATAATTAAATCCTACATTTGTCAAAAAGTAGGATATGAGACTTAGCTCAAATTCATATTTTTAATAATCTGTGTTCAAGCTATAAATTGTAAAATACTGAATTTTGTTGAGCTTGTATTTCAACATATCTAACTTACGGAAGGACTATAAAAATCATGTTTTTATATATTATTATATAATGTGAGAACCATTAAAATTAATTAAAACTAAAATTAAGGAAACACTACAAACTTGGGGTAATTGCCCTAACTGTAAAATCATGATAAAGATGAAGATTCCTAACTGAAAGCTTGAATTGGATGACTGAGATAGAAATCCTAGGTCTTCTTTTTTTAAGAGTTATTCTAACTCTTCGGTGGTTTTGAGAAAACAATGAGAAGTTCAATTGATTTTAGTATCATACCCCTTATAGAAAGCCAAAACATTGTAGATTAGACTTATAAAATAAGGAATGAACAAAATTGCCCTATTAAAAATTTTCTAAATTTTTTAGTAATAGTGACCCATGAGTAACTCCACGGGTCGTGGAATGGTTCTAAAAATTATGATATGGCTTGTGGTTTACTGGAAAGATTTTGTAGGTCTTCCAGATCATGTTTCATGGATCACTTCGTAGGTCATATGCTGCTTTCCATGACTCATCCTGTCATTTTTGATTTTTAAGGAGATTTGTCTACTCTCAGTTCATATTCCACATGTCACTCTATGGAACATGGTAAAATTCCACTAACCATATTGTGTATTAATAAAACATGGGAGTTGAACCATTTTAGAGACTAGTTTCACGAGTGGGTTCATGACTCATGGTTTAGTCACTACAAAAGTTAGAAGGCTTCCATGTGATATTCCATGAGTCATCAATTTTGTTCATAGCTCGTGAACCTTCCCATAATAACTGAGAATTTAAAGTTTCTTGTCTAATTTCTTATACAAGTATTAGATACTCATAAAATGGAAGTCTAAGCTATTATAATATTCCCCTTGAGATTATTTTTCCTCAAATGAAGGCTAAGGCTGGACCAAAAAAGAATGGAATTTACTCTTACTATTTGTCAGATTTTTGAAACATGCCTACTAACTTAGATAGAACTAGTTCCTACTAAGAATTTGGAGCTCAACTAGAGCTCATACTGCACAGACATACACATAATACTACAAGGTGATAGATCATGAAATAAGGTTTCTAAGAGTCATTGTAGAAAGTAGGATATAACCTTAAACATACTCATCAAAATTTCTCATAATATTTAGGGAAAATAATCAAAGTCATGGTTGGTCTAAGACATTTAAATATGAAACACTACATGGTATGAGTATCTTAGTCAGATGATATGAGTTAATAGAGTACGAATGATATAGACATAAACATAGGTCACTAAAACACCTTGGATTTTGGCCCTTGAAAATTTTTTGAGCTTTGAGCTCATTGCCCTGCTTACGAATAAACCCCCTGAGTCGTAGGGTAACCTGACAAGTCGTAAGGATGAGTCGTAACCAAACTAGTAAGTTTGTGGCTTTATCCTGCTCTGATTATGAGTGGCTCACTAAGAGTTGTAATGAAATGTTACGAGCCATTATGTGTAATCATAGGGTGTCCAATGTATGTCCCAATTTATGTTGTTTATTGACTACAACTGGACCGTACGAGTCATAGGTGCCCATTACAATTAGTGACATCGAGTCATAAGGATAATAGTGTAGGGTGCCTTTCTGTACTGCCTTGGTTGCGACTCATGGTCATGAGTTGTAATGAGTGGTTACGAGTCAAGGGGTTGACTCATAATAAAGGGGAACTTTTTAGCTTTTTAAGTTAAGGGCATTCTAGATATTTTCCCTCTCAAGAAAATAGAAACCCATGACTTATAACCACTTTTAGGGTGTCATTATATCTTAGAAACATCTAAGTAACTCCTCAAATACTACCAAATCCTCAAGGTCAAGAACACTTAGGGTTTTCAAAAGGTTGATCCATTTGGACTCTTAAGGATGATTTCTCTTTGTACATCTTACTATTACATGTATGTTACTCTTTCCTCATTGTTAATTTTGTAAAATCATGTGATTTAAAGTATTGTTCATGAGATTATTGTGATGGTTTTGAAACAAAGGTTAGGATTTTTTTAATGTTTATGAATTAAAAAAAGTTTCTCATGATTTATTTATGATTTCCATGTTTTAAATATGGTTTTGAACTTTTGGGTGCATGGGTATGGTAAATGAACTAGAAAATTGAGATTTTACCAAACTTGTGGCTTTTGATGTGGTTATAACCCCAACCCCATAATGTGAAATTGGTTTTAGTTATGGGAACTGTGGGAATTTGTAAAATTGAACTAGTCTTGAACTATTGCATGATATAAAGAGGTATTTGAAATACAATGACATGATTTAATGAATAAAGGAAGTCAGTGTAACGAATAAATAGAGTTGTTCTCCCCAAGTTAATGGGAATTATTTTGGCATGTTGTTGTTACCTTGCAAGTGTAGTTAGTATGACGATACCGACATTATATTCTTGAATATGGAATGTGGTTTAATAAATGAGAATGTGTGATACTTGTTTTAATTGGGCTATAATAAGGGTTATGAATCTGAGTCGTGAAAGTGGAGGTTCGAGAGACGATACTGAAAACCGCATTTGACGATGGGGGGGTCAAAGTGACCAAGGATGTTCGAGTCCCCCTTATTATTATTTCATGATTAGGGAGGTTCAAGTCCCCCATAAATCATTATATGATCGGTTGCTTAAGTCACCTTGGTATACATTTGTCATGACCCGAACCAGGGCCTGGCCATGATGGGTATCTAAAGTCCTACGTGGATAGGAGATCACCCCCTGCACCTAACTAAACCAAACACACCACACCCCAAGGTTGGATGAATTTCTAACATATAAAAAAACAAGAGAATATCAATTAAAAGACATTAAAATAAGTCTATAACCAAAATTAACTGATACCGGTATCATTGCCAATACAAATACCTGTTTATCCTTTAGGGGTTACAGCACACAGTGAGGGACCAGGTCCCTCAGGATCAATTTCAAGTGATAGATCAGTAAAGCAACTTTGAGGTGCTAGAAATTTAAAGGCAATGCAAGAGAGTAAGAACACAAAATTTTAACGTGGAAACCCAAACTGGGAAAAACCACGGCATCCCTCACAAGCAAAAAAAATGTCCAGTACAACCAACCTCTTGATTATAGAATCAACTGCGAAACTAAATCTAGCTTCTCCTACTTGCAATACCTCTATTACAAACACACCTTAACAACTCTTTCTAGTTTCCCTCAACAACTGGTTAACTCTAACCAGCGATAAGCTTAGGCAACTCTACCTAAGCACTCTCTTCACAAAGAGAAAAATACTACTTTTATAACATGAGTAGTTCGGTTACAATTTAGCACTTACTCAGGAACAAAATCTAGTTAAGCATAAACAGTCAACTAAGAACTTGAGTAGTGTAGAAATGAGGCTTTACTGCCTCTCTTTTCACTCTTTAGAATATCCAAAAACCAATTGTTAAAGAGGCATCTCTTTCCTTTATAGTTGGGTGATGATTAGGGATGGAATATCATTAGACCAAGTGTCCAAGTCGATACAAAATAGCACGTGCAAGTTTGTTATGCAAGAGGAAAAAACTGTGCAGATACCGTGTGCCAGCTATACAGTACTTTGCACGTCTAGGGACCTATTCCATTACAATTTAGCTGCTCATCATCAAAAATCCATATAGAAATTTTCTCCCTTTATGATAATGACAAACTAAACCATACAGTTTAAGCATCAGTGTACATTCATCACATTTAATCCGAGTGATTACCACCTGAGGATGAATGTTCCCTCTATCATTATTCTTCCTCTTTCATCATGCAACACAGGACCTGGTCCCTTGTTGTCATTTGTAGAAAAAAATTCCCCCTGTTATTATGTACCTTCAGTTTGTGCATTCTCATTTCATTCCCTGTCATCATGCACCTTCAGTTTGTGCATTTTCATTTTATTCCCCTGTCATCATGCACTATTCAGCACATCACATACTTCCCCTATCATTATGCTACCAGTGCTACCAGGTCCTTATATATGAAATCAGTATCTACCTTTTGACATAATTGAAAATAATTTATAGTAGACCAAGAGTAAGAATAAGCACAAATTAGTTAACTCATGGCCACTGGGGAAACACTAACATGTAGAACAAATTTAAGGCAAGAGATCAATTAAATATCATAAATAGAATTCATTCATTCATATCCAATAATTACTACTATTACAATCATACCACAGAACTGGAAAAAATAGCTATCTTCAAAAGACAAATATAGGAGTAAGATGTGAAACTGATACTAGATTGATTTTGAGACAATGAAAATGGGACTTAGGTTAAGGGATGTTTGGGAGAAGGTTTTGGAGAAACGTACTTAAGCAACATCTCCACTTTTGAATTTCCAGCGAAATAAGCATCTAACAATTGCTTGGTGAGATCCTTCACTTTAGCATTCAGTTCTTGAACTGTACCAATTAGTTCATCCATTCTACTATAGAGCTTTACATTTTTAGTTGCAAGTTCATCAAAGGTACCTAGTCCTTCAAATGACAATTGCTGAATCTGCGACTTCAGAAATACTATCTCAGCATCTTTGGCATCCAACATAATCCTTAAATCCTCCATTTTCTTTACCAACCCTTCTTGAGTAACTAATAACTTAGATACTTGAGACATAGTATTAGCTTTGCCTTTAATACATTCATTCTCTGCAAGGGTAATTAGGATGATCAATTGTTTGGCTGTACCAGGTGTTCTTTTTGGTTCCACTCACACTTAAATATTTGAAGACTCTCTTCAGCAAGTAGCCGTAGGGCATTCCATGTCTCCTATTTTTCTCAAGAATTACTTTTTTCATATTCTCAATCATAAGAGCGGGCAACCTGATCAATTTAAACTTACTTAGTCATTTTATAAAGAACAGATTAGCTCTAGATGTAATAGTAGTTTTCCTTGATCTCGGCAATAGGACTGGGTTGATGAATTCAAATACAAGTTGGAACTCATATTTCAGGAACTTCTTTTTCATAGTTGCTTTACATGTTTCTCCTATCATAGAGGCATTGATCAAAAACTCCACTGAGGGTTGTTTCTTTACAGAAGTACTGACTCCAATATCTTGCACATCCAAGATTTTTCCTAGAGCTTCTTCATATAGATAGACTTTCCTTGTACTTGTGCAAACAATCTTAGCCCAACTTGTGAGAATTCTATGGTATTGTAAAATTCTCTAACTTCAGTCTGAAAAACCATGGAGTTTGAGTCTTCAAACAAGTGTAACCAAACTTGATACTTGATATATTCAACCAATTTAGTCATCTTGGTTTTCTCATAAATTTTTGGATCAAACGTTCTTCCTGACAATACCTTTTGAGTTCTCAGGTTCTCAATCCTTTCTCTGGACATGTTAGTCTTTTCTTTATTTTTTATCTTTCTTTTAGGCTTATTACTTGTTTCTTTATCATTAATTGTTTCTTTTGTGGGACTTGGTACCTCTGATTCTTTCCTTTTCTTGGCAGTTATATGTTTCTGCCTCAGTCAAGCTAAGCTACAAGACTTTGATATAGAGGACCTGGTCCTCTCAATTTTAGGATTATTCTTTCTTTTCTTTTTGATGGCAACATCATCCCCTGAATTTTATTCTCTCCTAAATCAATCTTAACACCTTCAGTATTTTTTTTCCTTTTTCCATTTCTCCTGAGTTTCTTCAGAATCCATCTCAAAAGCACTTCATCCACCTTATTTGAAGGTAACAACACTTTATTTCTCCCATTCACTTTATCAATAACACAAAATTCTTATTCTACCCCATCAACTGAGTTTTCTATGTTGTCACAGGCAAACAATAGTAGGTTCTCAGTTACCCAGTTCTTGCTGGATAAAAGATCAACTAGTTTAACAATAATTTCTTCATCAAACAACTGATCAAATTTTTTTTTTGAATCTTAGTTTGTAGGAGAATTAGGAGCTTATTTTGTTTATAAAAATTTACCTTTTTGGGTTTTTTTAGATGAAATAGGAAATTGTGGGGTTTTTATGAAGGAGTTTCTTGTTCTATTGATGTCCTAGACCCTTGGATTGAAAAGTTTATTATGATTCAGTGAGCATTGACATCAATGGTTAAGGGTGGCTTAGTGAAGTTTAACTCAACTATAGGTTTTGGAGTTTTGCAGAGTGTGAGGAAGTAATAACATCATCCATTTAATTAGAGAAGGAGTTATGATCCACTTAGATTTGGAATGATTTTTGATTAAGAATATAAATAGGACTAGTTAAGGTACAATTGATGAGAAGGTCTAATTTAGCACTTTTAAAATTGACTAATGTCATTAAAGATAGTTCTTTTTGAACGGACATGTCTGAATCTAGTAAGTACGACTCTTCGTTTTACAAGGGATTTGATAGTTTAGAGTAAAGAAGGATACACGGCTTTATCCGAAAACATTTTATGATTACTTAGGCTTCTTTTATGTACTAAATGAAAGATAGGACCAGGTCCCCCTTAGTTTGAATGGATTCTATATTTGTACAACTTTAGTTGTTCTCCTTCTAATCTATCCCCATGGGTATATACCTGCAATGGTATAGAACTAAGTTAAGCTAATCATACATATACATTACTATGGATACCTGTCTCTTGATCATAGCAAAGTTTTGAGGAGTGATATTGATTTAGATACTAGTTCATGGCATTTTGATCAAGTTCAGTTTCAGTTTGTTCTAGATTTTTACTTCCGTCGAACTTCTCAGGTTTCCTTTAAGATAATTTTGTTTGGGACTAGGTCCTTTGAAATCATCTTCTTTCATAATAAGACACCTCTATCTTGAATTTCCTTGAGAGATAGAACATAATCAGTCCTTTTATAAGTAAGCTTTGAACTTTTTCAATCAACTAGTTATTCCTGACTGTAATCCCCTTCTCATGCCCATAATTATTATCACTTGTCAGACTTGGGAGTCCACTCGAGTCTGAGTTCCCAGTAGTAGGACAATGGTATGATCAATTTCTTCTTATCCCATCTAGGCAGAGATTAGTTTCTCCCTACCCCTTTTTGAAACTTAAAGCCCTTAGGATGTGCGTTCTTATGCTGAATGTATTCAATGTTCTTTAACTTGTCCTTGAGCTAAGAGTCTCATTTTTCTTTCAAATTTCCATTATTTTCACAGTGAGTGCACAGGAGTTTGTTCCCTTTTATTCCAACATAATAAGCAACCTTTGTATCAGACTCAACAATTTGGAGTTGTACTTGATATCCTAAACCTACACCATCCTTGACATCTTGACTAATCAGATTAGAGAGGATCTATAAAGAGGTAGTCCATTTAAGAGATTTCTTACTCCTGTGTAGTGCTTCCATAAGATGTTCTTAAGAATCCTTAACCTTTCTTCAAGATCAATTTGAAACCAAGAAGCGTCTCTCTTTCCCTTGTTATCTAGGTCACTTCTCTTCTTTGGGTGACTCATACAACTCAAATACTCAGTTTTCAATTTAGAGAGCATTTTTTCAGTTTCGAAAATTTGAAGAGTTAATGTATGTAGCTCACCTTCTTGTTTCTCAACCTTTTCCTCTAAAGTATTCTTATTATTAGTTAGCTTACGTATAGAATCTATCAACACACTAGCAAGCTTTTTTATCTTCTTAGTAGTGTTATTTTCTAGATTCTCCTTAATATTAAGGAAATTTACCTCATTTTATTTTTCATCTTTTAACTTTTCCATAAATGCAAACTAGGAATCATACGCGACTGAGCTTTCTTTCCTTACAGTCATAGAGATATTTCTAAACCTCTTATCTTTATCAGTTTCACTAAAGGAATCTTTCCATGTTTTCTAAACTTTTTTAACTTCATACTTAGCTGTAGTTTTCCTTTTTGACTTTTCTGGGATTTTATCATTCTTTTGCATTTGGTAGCCTCTCATGAATATTTTAGAAATCCCATTTTTTGACGATTGTCAATCTTTCCACTTTCTTTTCTTAGCTAACCATGTTTTTTTTTATAGTTTTAACAATTCTTATTGCCAAGAGTGCAACATTGTTGTATTATTCACTCGGGTCAGACTCCAAAGTCTTCAGGGTCAGAAATCCTTTATTTTTTTCTTTCTTTCTTTCCACCCCTAGTTTAGTTAAAGCAACCATTATGATCATAATACTCTAGGTGTAAACCTTTTAGAATGAACCCTTTCTGATACCAATTATTGGAACCTTAGGGGTTAGCCACACAGTGAGGGACCAGGTCCCTCGGGATCAATTTCAAGTGATAGATCGGTAAAGTAACTCGGAGGTGCTGGAAAATTAAAGGCAATGTAAGAAAGTAAGAACAAAGATTTTAATGTGGAAACCTAAATTGGAAAAAACCATGGCTTGCCCTCACACGCACCAAAAGAGTCCATTATAACCAACCTCTTGATTACAGACTCGACTGTGAACCTAACTTTAGGTTCCTCCTACTTGCAATACCTCTATTGCAAGAAAAACTTGACACCTCTGCCAAGTTTTCCTAAACAACTGGTTAACTCTAACCAGCGACAAGATTAGGAAACTCTACCTAAACACTCTCTTCACAAAGAGAAAAAATTACTCTTATAACATGAATAGTTTAGTTTAAATTAAACACTCACTCAAGAACAAAATATATTTAAGCATAAATAGTCAGCTAAGAACATGAGTAGTGTAGAAATAGGGTTTTGCTGCCTCTCTTTTCACTCTTTAGAATGTGCAAAAACAAATTATTGAAGAGGCATCTCTTTCCTTTTATAGCTGGGTGATGACTAGTCATGGAATATCATTGGACCAGCTATCTAAATCAATATAAAATAGCACATGCAAGTTTGTTACACAAGAGGAAAAAATGTGTAGATTCTGTGTGCCAGCTATATAGTACTTTACATATCCAGGGACCTGGTCCATTGTAGTTTAGCTTCTCATCATCAAAACTCCATATAGCAATACTAATACTAATACCAAAACTAATACCAATACCTCCCATGACCACAGTAGTCTGACAAAGCCTCTGATCAAAACCAAAGAATATCCTATCAAGACATACCCCTGACCATAGCCGAAACCAAAACCAAAGAAATAGTAAAGCTATAAAGAAATCCATAGCATAAAATGAAGTCCTCCAAAGTATGGAAGCTCACCACTCTAGTCTTACTCAAAAGTTGTCCCCGGATTACCTAGTCACTGAATTAGAGGAGTGGAAGTATGTCCAACTCCTGCATTTCATAGGGATACAAAGTCCGAAGATGGTTAGCAGGGTGAACGCTAGTATGTATCTTGGGGATAAGGATAACATAAGGATATGATCAATAACTTAAAAACATTAAAAAGACAACAAACATAATCAAATGCATATACATGAATATATATATATCATATGTCAGGATAGGGCATTAGGCTTTACATGTTTTTCAAAACTTTAGCCTAGATTGTGTAGCTTAACCGTCATGTAATAGTACCCATAGGCTATATGGGTCCTAAGTCTCACCCCATGGTCAGACCTAGTACGTGTAGCCATACGAACCAGATGATAATTTCATATATATAAACATGGGGGACTCTAACCCTCTAACGTATACCAAGGTGACTTAACCACTCAATTATATAATGATTTACAAGGGACTCAAGCCTCCGTAATCATGAAATAATGATAAGGGGGACTCAAACCTCCTTGGTCACTTTAACCCCTATATCGACAAACACGGTTTCCATTATTGGTCACTCGTATCTCTACTTTCATGACTCAGCTACACAACCCATATTATAGCCTAATTGAAACTAGTATCATACATTCCTATTCAATTAACCACATTCCACTTTTAGGCACACATTGTTGGCATCATCATACCAACTACACTTCCAAGGTAACAACAACATGCCATAATAATTCCCATTAACTTGGAGAGTACAACTACCTTTGTTCATTAATACACATTGGGGAACACTAACTCCCTTTCTTCAATGAATCATACCATTATATTTTAAATACTTCTTTATATTATGCAATAGTTTAAGACTAGTTCAATTTTACAAATTTCCACAATTTTCATAACCAAACCAATTTTGCATTATGGGGTTAGGGTCTTAACCACTTCAAAAGTCACAAGTTTGGGAAAATCACAATTCCCTAGTTCATTAACCATATACATGAACCCATAAGTTCAACACCACATTAAAAGCATGAAAACATATATATATATAAACAATGAGAAGCATTGTTCAATTCATAACATTCAAAACCCTCAATCTTTGATTTCAAAACCAAAATAATAATCTTATGAAACATAATTTAAATCAAATGCTATTGAAAAATTAACAATGAGGGAAGAGTAACATTCCTTAATCATCAAGAAGTATGGAGAGCAATCACCGTTAAGAGCCCTAATTGATCAACCTTTTAAAAATCCTAAATGTTCTTGACCTTGAGGATTTAGGAGTGTTCTCAGAGTCTATTTGACATGTTTTTGATATCTAATAATACCTTAATAAATTTATCAGATATGGGTTCTAAGTTGGACAAGAGGAAAAATTTCTAGAATGCTCTCAACTTAAAAGTTGGAAAAAGCTACCTTTGGTCACGGGTCAACCCCTTGACTCGTTCCCCACTTTACGATTCATGACCATAAGTCATAACCAAGATAGTTATTTGGACACCCATATACTTCCCACCTTACGACCCTACCAACTAATTTATAATAAGATCTTACGACTCATAAGGTCTAGTCATGAGCAATATAGAACCTAAATTAATTAAACACTGGATATCCTACTATTTGAACCTATGAATCATAATATATCCTTATGTATCATAGTGAGACACTCATAATCAGAGTAGAACTAAGCGACAAACTTACTGGTTTGGGTATGACTTATCCCATTAAGTCATCAAGACACCCTACGACTCTAAGGTCCAGTCATAACCAAGGAAGTGAGCCCAAAGCTTTAGAAATTTATATGGGACAAATTTTGGGGTGCTTCAATGTTGGAGGGTTCAAGTCCCCATGTGTATATATATGTGATTATTCTCCGATTGGTGAGGCTACACATACTGGGGCTCAATCACGGGGTGATATCTAGGGTCCATATATTTTATTGATACTAGTATATGATTAATGAGATACAATATCCTAGCTATGGTTTTGAAAAGCGTGTTAAGCCTTGTTCCTTATCCCGGTATATGATATCTATATATATCTATATCTATATCTATATCTATATCTATATATATTTATATATGCTTTTGATTATGCGTTTTGGTTTTGAATGATTTTAAATTATTGATTTATCATTATATTATCCTTATCTTTGAGTTTCATGCTAGTGTTCACCCTACTAACCATCTTCAGATGTTGTATCCCTAAGTGATGTAGGAATTGGTCATACTTCTACTCCTCCTACTCAGTGACATAGATTCGGGATAAACTAGCGAGTCATATTAAAGTGGTGAGCTTCCATACCTTGGAAGACCCTATTTCATGATTATGGTTTCCTTTACATTTTGACTATTACTTGGGATTTGGTTTTTTTCTATCAGTCGGGCATGTTTTGATACTTTATTAAAATTTAGTTTTGGATCATAGTATAGAAGGCTTTGTTTGGACTACTATGGCTATTGAGTGGTAACGATAAATCGATTGGCCGGTCATCGGTGGTTGGTTGTGGACATGCATTTAAACTTTCTTAGACTATTGTACACTATTTTGTTATATGCTCAAAATTCAACCAATTGTAGGATATGGTATGTTTTGTTATGTTAGGTAAAGGGGATGATCTCTGTTCCATGTCGGACTAGAGATACCTTTCATGACTAAGCCCTGATTTGGGTAATGAAAAATATGGTATCAGAGCCTAAGTTTTATGTCATTGGGTGTCCAGCAATGCCATGTCGAGTAGAGTCTTATTTATGGATATTTAGTGCACCACACTTATAAAGGAGAAGCTACGAGACATTTAGGAATATTTACCATTCTTGTTGTTCTATTTCAAGCTATAGAGTCTAACGTCTTGAGTCTTTCTAATTCTTTTTTGTTTACTTTTTAGATTATATCTCCCAGATGATCTGAATCTCATGGAAACTCCTTTGTCCTACTTGAGGACAATACTGATAGGATATACCCTACTTATAGGGTACAAATCTGGTCTAGTGGCCTAATTCCTGATTGCTCTCCTGGAGTTTTATTGGTCCCCTCTAGTCCTCCTAGAGCTCCTTAGGCTGATGTATCAAATGTGAAATTTCTTTAATCTATTCATATGTTGGCTCAGATGGTAGCCTCCCAATCTGAGCGTGTAGCTTTTGTTACTCCATCTTTTGAGGCCATAAGGGTTGGATAGTTTATAAGGTTGAGTCCTCTTATTTTCACTGGCGTTATTATTTGAAAGATGTAGCATACCAATGGTATGAGGAATGGGAATAGTTTAGGGGAGATGATGTTGAATTTGCATTATGGGAAGATTTCTCCAGTACTTTTATGGACCATTTTTTTCCTCAGGAGATGAGAGAGGCAAAAACAGAAGTATTTTTTAATCTGAGGCAAGGCAAGATGAAATTTAAGGAGTACGCCTTAAAATTCCATCAGTTGTCCCGATATGCTCCTGAGTTAGTGTCTAACATGAGGGCTAGAATAAGGAAATTTGCTTTTTGGTTGTCTTGTGATTTGATTTTAGAGAGTAAGGCTGCTTTGTTAAACAAAGATATGGACCTCTCTAAATTGGTAGTGTATTTGCAGCAGGTTAAGAAAGAGAAAAAAAAGTAGATAGAAAGGAAAAATAAGATTTTTAGATTTTTTTAATCAGGGTAGAGGTCAACAACAGAGTGGTAGAGATGGTGGAAAGTGGTTTACGAAAAAGTGAGGGAGTTCAAGTTCCTACTCTATGACTAGTACTCCTTATCCGAAATGGGTTTAGAGCACAGGGTGCCTAATCTCAGTTTGGTGGGGCTCAATCCATTCCATCATATCCTCCCAGTAGATTCTGCAGGTAGGTTCCCCATGGGTTTTGTGAAGAAATGAGGAACATGTTTTTTAGATGTGGCCAGATTGGTCACTTGAAGAGAAATTATCCTTTTAAGGTTGCTTTAGGTGCAAATAAGATTCCTTTTGCCACTTTATTAGCTCCTACACCAAAGGGTGCCGCTTCTACTTTTAGTACCGGCACTGGCCGAATTTACTTGTATGCCCTTTCTACACTCGGAGGCATCCCCTAATGTCTTTACTGGTATGTTATGACTCTTTTCTCATGATGTGTATTACTTTCTTGATCTTGGGTCTACTTTTTCTTATGTGGCTGTGTATTTTGGTTTTGATCTTAAGTTTATCCTTCATTGTTTTTTTATTCAATCCCGATGGGTGACTCCGTGGTTTGTAGAAGAGTCTATAGGGGTGTGGTGGTATCTGTTGGTGGTAAAGAAACTCTAGTAGATCTAATAGAGTTAGACATGGTTGATTTTGATGTTATATTAGGGAAGGATTGATTACATTCATGCTATGCCTTCTTAGATTGTCGAACCCATAGGGTTATGTTTAAATTCCATAATGAGCCGATCATTGAGTGGGAAGGGGGTTCTCTAGTGCCTAAGGAAAGATTCATATCATATCTTAGAGACTGGAAGTTGATTTCCAAGGGATGTCCTTATTATTTGGTCCAAGTTAAGGATTCTAACTCGGAGGGTCCTTCATTGATATCCATTCCCATGGTTAATAAATTCCTTGAGGTTTTTCCTGATGATCTTCCTGGTGTTCCTCCTGATAGAGAGATTGATTTTGGGATTGACCTTATTTCGAACACTTATCCTATCTCTATCCCTTCCAATAGAATGGCTCTGGCTGAGTTAAGGAGCTTAAGAAAAAGTTGAAATACCTCCTTGACAGGGGTTTTATCTATCCTAGTGTGTCACCATGGGGTGCTCCTATTTTGTTCGTACATAAGAAAGATAGTTCCTTTGAATGTAGATCGATTACCATTAATTAAATAAGGTTACACTGAAGAATAAGTATCCTCTTCCCAGATTGATGATTTGGTTAACCAAGTTCATAGTGCTAGATATTTCTCTAAGATTGATCTCAGGTTAGGTTATCATCAACTAAAGATTAGGGAGGTGGATATTCCTAAGACTTCCTTCAAAACCCGGTATAGTAATTATGAATTCTTAGTCATGTCTTTTGTTTGACTAATGACCCAACGACATTTATGGACTTGATGAATAAGGCCTTTCTTCAATTTTTAGATTTGTTTGTTATCATATTTTTAGATGATATTTTTTTGTATTCTAAGGGTGAGGTGGATTATACCATTTACCTCTGTATCGTGTTGCAAACCTTGAAAGATAACCATTTGTATGGTATGTTTTCAAAGTGTCAATTCTTGTTAAAGGTTGTTACTTTTCTGCGTTATGTTATTTCTAGTGAAGGGATCATGGTTGATCTATAGATAGTTGCAGGGGTTAAGAAGTGTCCAAGGCCCACGACTCCAACCGATATTTAGAGCTTCTTGGGTTTATCCAGATACTATAGGAGATTTGTAGAGAGTTTCTCGACTATAGTTGTCCCGTTGACTAAGTAGAACCCAAAAAAGGTAAAGTTCTTATGGTATGATGCTTGTGAGGGTAGTTTTGAGAAGCTAAAAGATAAATTGACTTTATCTCTGGTTTTGACTCTGCCTGAGGGTACTGGTTGTTTTTTGGTCTATTATGATGCATCCCGTATGGGACTTGGTTGTCTGTTGATGTTGGATGGAAGGGTGTTGGCCTATGCTTCTAGGTATTTAAAAGTTCATGAGAAGAATTATCTGACTCAGGACTTAAAGTTGTTGGTTATGGTGTTCGCATTGAATATTTGGCATCACTATTTGTATGGAGTCCATGTAGATATCTTTTATGATCATAAGAGTCTGTAATATGTATTCACCCAAAAGGAGTTAGATCTGAGGCAGGAGAGGTGGCTTGAGTTTTTGAAAGACTATGACATGAGTCTCCACTATCACCCAAGTAAAGCTAATGTGGTTTATGATGCTCTTATCAATTTATCCATGGGGTGTCTAGCTCATGTGGATGAGTATAAGAGGGAGTTGGTGAAAGATATTCACCATTCAGCTAACCTTGGAGTTCATCTCTAGGACTCTGAGGATGGAGGTTTGTTTGTGCAAGAGGTGGTAAAGTCATCCCTTATTGCTAAAATAAAGGAGAAACAGGTACTGGATCTTGTCTTAATGAAGATTAAGGGAGATATGGGTTAGTATAAGGTTGTAGCTTTTGAGATCGGTGCTGATGGTATCTTGATATACCAAGGCAAATTATGTGTTCTTGATGTGGATGGGTTGAGAGAGAGGATCTTGGTTGACGCTAATAAGCTGTGTTATGTCATTCATCTTGATTTGACAAATATTTAGCATGATCTTAAGGAGATTTATTAATGGAACAATATGAAGCGAGATGTGGCCAGTTTTATGGCTAAATGCATAGTGTGTCAACAAGTGAAGATTGATCACTTGAGGCACAGTGGTTTGACTCAAGAGATCAAACCATCAGTGTGGAAATGGGAGATAATTAATATAGATTTCATCACTAGTCTTCCTCGATCTCAAAATTAGTTTGATTTAGTTTAGGTCATCGTGGATAGGATGACTAAGTCTTTTTACTTCTTACTAGTGAGGACTAATTATTCGGCAGAGGATTATGCAAAGTTATTCCACTAAGAGATTGTAAAGTTACATGGGGTGCCTATTTCTTTCATGTAATGTCATGGTACTCAGTTCTGATCATATTTTTGGCGTTCGTTTTAGAGAGGTTTGGGAACTAAGGTGACCCTTAGTACTGCTTCTACCCACAGTTAAATGGGCAAGTAGAAAGGACTATTCATACATTGAAAGATATACTTCGAGCTTGTGTTATTAACTATGGTGGTAGTTAGGTTAATCATTTGCCTTTTATAGAGTTTGCATAAAATAATAGCTACCACTCTAGTATTGGGATGGCTCTATTTGAGGCATTGCATGGTAGGAGTTGTAGGTCTCCTATTGGGTGGTTCGAGGTTGGTGAGGTAGAGATGTTTGTCCTGAATTAGGTTCACCATGTGATGGAGAAGGTGAAGGTGATTTGGTATAGACTTAAAGCTACCCAAAGTAGCCAAAAGTCCTTTGCAGATGTAAGGCATTTGGATTTAAAGTTTAAGGTTGGAGATTAGGTGTTCTTGAAGGTATCTCCCATGAAGGGAGTAAAGTAGTTTGGGAAGAAGGGGACGCTCAGTCTATGATATGTTGACCCGTACTTGGTCTTGAAGAGGGTTGGTAATATTGCATATGAATTGGAGCTGCCTCCTAGTTTGTGCTCCATCTATCCAGTATTTCATATTTGGATATTGAGAAAGTGCATGGGAATCCTTCGATGATTATTCCATTGAAAGAGATAGGTAATTTGAATTCCTTATCATTTGAGGAAGTCCCAATTGAACTTTTGGATCGACAAGTTCGTCGATTACGGATGAAGGACGTAGATTTGGTAAAGGTTCTATAGAGGAATCATAAGTTTGAAGAGGCTACTTGGGAAGCTGAACAGGACATAAAGTCTGAGTATGTATTCTTGTTTTCCGCTCTGGATTATCATGCGTAAGGTATATGTTATTCTTAACATCCTTATTTTCCGACTTTGTGAAAGTAAGGAGTGATTTCCTTGGCATCTTTATTGTCTGAGTTTATTAAAGGTAAGAGTAGAGGTATATGGAGTCAAATCATGCTAGTATTTTCCTTGTCCCACCATTCGAGGATGAATGATCCAAGTGGGGGAGAACTGAAGCACCTTAGATTTTGACCCTTGAAAACTTCTTGAGCTCTGAGGTCACTGCCCTAGTTACGACTGGACCCCCTGAGTCGTAGGGTGACCTGACGAGTCATTGGGATGAGTCGTAACCAAACTAGTAAGTTTGTGGCTTGATTCTGCTGTGAGTACGAGTGGCTCATTAAGAGCCGTAATGAGATGTTACGAGTTGTTAGGTGAAATTATAGGGTATCCAGTGTATGTCCCAATTTATGTTCTTTGTTGACTATGATTGGACCCTACGAGTCATAGGGTCCCATTACGATTGGGGCCATTGAGTCGTAAGGATAACAATGTAGGGTGCCTTGGTGGTACTGCCTTGGTTACAACTCGTATAGACGAGTCATAAGGAGTGGTGATGAATCAAGGGGTTGACTCATATTCAAAGGTAGCACTTTTTAGTTTTTTAAGTTCATGGCATTCTAGAAATTTCACCCATTAACCAAATAGAAATCCATGACTTATAACCTCATTTAGGGTGTCGTTATCTCTAAGAAACATCTAAGTAACTCCTCAAATACTTCCAAATCCTCAATATCAAGAACACTTAGGATTTTCTAAAAGTTGATCAATTAGGGCTCTCAAGGGTGATTTCTCTCCATTCATCTTACTATCAAAGGCATGTTACTCTTTACTCATTGTTAATTTTGTAAAATCACGTAATTTAAAGTATTATTCATGAGATTATTGTGATGGTTTTGAAACAAAGGTTTGGTTTTTTCGAATGTTTATGAATTGAACAAAGTTTCTCATTATTTATTTATTTATGATTTCCATGCTTTAAATACATTTTTGAACTTGTGCGTGCATGGATATGGTGAATGAACTAGGGAATTGATATTTTTCCAAAGTTGTGGCTTTTGAAGTGATTATAATCCCAACTCCATAATGTGCAATTAGTTTTAGTTATGAGAAATGTGGGAATTTGTAAAGTTGAACCAGTCTTGAATTATTTCATGATATAAAAAGGTAATTGAAATACAATGGTATGATTTAATGAACCAAGGGATTCAGTTTTCTACAATATGTGTTAATTAACAAAGGGAGTTTTCTCCCTAAGTTAATAGGAATTATTTTGGCATGTTGTTGTTACCTTGCAAGTGTAGTTGGTATGATGATACCAATATTATATGCCTTAATGTAGAATATGGTTAAATGAATAGGAACGTGTGATACTTGTTTTAATTGGGCTATAATAAGGATCGTATAGCTGAGTCATAAAGGAGGAGGTCCGAATGACCGATACTGGAAACCGCATTTGCTGATGCGGAGGTCAAAGTGACCAGGGAGGTTCGAGTTCCCCTTATTATTATTTCATGATT
Source organism: Capsicum annuum (assembly GCF_002878395.1). Taxonomy (NCBI): domain Eukaryota; kingdom Viridiplantae; phylum Streptophyta; class Magnoliopsida; order Solanales; family Solanaceae; genus Capsicum; species Capsicum annuum. Next base: position 241,840 of record NW_025893602.1, read on the forward strand.
GGGGAGGTTTGAGTCCCCCATAAACCATTATATGATCGGGTGCATAAGTCACCTTAGTGTATGTTGGAGGGATCAATGCCTCCATGTGCATATATATGTGATTATTCTCTAGTTCGTGCAGCTACATAGAGGGAGGACCAACCAGGTGTGAGAGTTAAGGCCCATATAGCCCATGGGTACTATTATTTGATGGTTGAGCTACACAATCCAGGCTAAGGTTTTGAAAAACATGCTAAGCCTTGTTATCTATCCTGACATATGATATATATATATATATATATATATATATGTATGTATGTATTTAATTATGCGTATTGGTTTTGAAAAATTTTAAATTATTGATCATATCATTATGTTTTCCTTTTCTCCAAGTTTTATTCTAGTTTCATCCCACTAACCATCTTCGGACGTTGTATCCCTATGAAATGCAGGAACTGGTCATACTTGTACTCCTCCTGCTCAGTGACTTGGATTCAGGATCAACTAGGGAGTCAGATTGAAGTGGTGAGCTTTCGTACTTCGGAAGACCCCATTTCATAATTAGGTTTTCTTTACATTTCTACTTTTCCTTGGGATTTAGTTTTTGGCTATTGTCGGGGGCATGTCCTGACACTTTATTAATATTCAGTTTTGGATCATAGTTTGGAAGGCTTCATTTGGATTATTGTGGTTATTAGGTGGTATCGGTTGGATGATTATCGGTGGTTGGTTATGGACATGCATTTAAAATTTCTTAGACTATTGTACACTATCTTGTTATATGCTCAAATTCAGCCGACCTTGGGGTGTGGTGTGTGTGGTTTAGTTAGGTATAGGGGGTGATCTCTGGTCTATGTGGGACTTGAAATACCTATCACAACCTGGAACTAATTCGGGTCATGATAGTCACACTCTATCTAGATCTATACAACATGAAATGTGAATATATTGGTCATGAATTAATACAAGCCAAACTGCCTCAAGACATTTGGATGGGACACTTATGATTCTTGAAGGTGCTTGACGACTCCCTAGTGTTATTAAAAGATGCATCGTGGATAAAGATTACCATTATCCAGGATCAAAGGACTTTGAAGAGATCGAAGGAGCACAAGATGGGGCTAAAAGGCCTTTTGGAAAGGAAATGCGTCCAAGGCACTTTGGATCCACCTTTGATCCGCTCAAGCATTTCAAGAGCGGGTCAAAATAACCCCTATTGGGCCTTTTCTTGCAATTGGGTCACTTTTGAGCCATAAATGTTTAATAATTAGCCTAAATGTATAATAAGGGTAGAAATTAAACACAAGAATAAGAAGAAACCAAGAACAAAAGGATATATTAAATCCTAATTCCCTCAATTACAATCTAATTCAAACACCTAATTGTTACAGTGACCAAAAGGGAGATAATCACCCTCTAAATCAATGTTTCTAAACCAAAGTTCAATAAGAGTTTACCAACACTCTCACACTCTCTCAATGGTGAAACATTCATCAATATTCAAGAAAAAAACTAAGAAAATAAGCTAGCTCCTAAGTATTTATAGTTTAGGCTAATTATTACACATTTAAGCCCCAAAAGTGACCCAATTGCAAGAATAGGCCCACCAGAGGTAGTTTTGACCCACTCTTTAAATGCTTGAGAAGTAAATGCTTGAGTGGATCAAATGCGGATCCAAATTGCCTTGGATGCATGTACTTTCCAAGGGGCCTGGCCTTTTAGCCCCATCTTGTGATCCTTCAACCTCTTCATAGTCCTTTGACCCTCCTTAATTGTAATCTTCATCCATGGGGAATTTCTTAATAGGACTAGGAAGTCATCAATCACCTTCGATCATCATAAGTATCCCATCTAAAGGTTCGGATATAATTTGTCTTGTATCATCCTCTCCTTTTTGAAATGGAACGACCTCAAATACAAACCTTTCAAAACGAAAGGAAGGACAAACAAACACAACATACTCAAAACAGGAGGGTTATGGTTAGTGCAAATAAACATAGAATCATGCCAAAGTTGCACACACTAAAGATATATCCAAGGATCCTTTGCATTTATCATGATAAACTTACTTTAAAGGTTACAAAGGAATTGACTATGACAATTATCAAGAGATAAGAAATTCATAAAGGTCATAATGGCATTAATAAGCCAAGAAGGTAAGATTGCATTCATTTAAGAGCCGTAAGACATAATTGCTTCGTCATCTCCCCAAGATACCACATCAAAAAATAGTACCACCAATGGATCAAAAATCCACAAAGGTTTTCCAGGGTCAAAGATATGAATGACCCATAAAGCACTATTATTCAACCATGTGGACCAATAAACTAGGTTCCTACCTCCCAATAAAATAATTCTAAGACTAATGTGGACACCATCATAAGAAAAGAGGTAGTAAAGAAAGGAACCAACCATCAAATATCATCTAAGGTTCTATTATCTATAAGAATTCCATTTAGCTCAAAAGATTTAGCACATAATGCACACAAGGATGGAATCAAAACATTTAAGCACAAAAGAACTTTTCCCTTTCAAACAACTTTCTAAGGGAAAGGATTTCACCAATGGAGTCATGCTTCTAGGTAGAATAAAGAGCCTACTAAGAATAAAATCAATCCAAAATAATTGGTTCTCTCATGAAATTGGGTTCCCTCTAGTTATAGTGTTAGACATGCTCTCAAGAGTCTCGTAAGTGTAATGACCCTTCAAGTTGTTTTCTATATTTCTTATTATTATTGCCGTTAGAGCCTTTCCATAGCCGTCCCAAGTCATTTATGACTTGTTGAAGCTGGCAGTTCAGTGACTGGGGAGTTCATTTGGTTTTTAGAGCCAATTTTCTATTTAGAAGTCTTCGCTGGTTTCAAATGACCACAGGTTAAAAACATCAGTTAAATAATCTCATATGCAAATTTTGACTACACTAACAGCTCCAAAATGTCAATTTTAGGATAGGTAGACCTTTGGTTTTGGTCCTGAGACACCTGAGCTCATTTTGGCTTATTGGTCAAAATGTTAAGAAAATAAAATATGGGTGTGGGACCCATATTTGGTTGAAATGACCTCGGATATAAATTTTGAGTGCTCTATTGCCTCCAAAACATTGATTTTTGTATGGTTAAATAGTTTATTTGCGTATACAAGATTCTAAATAAATCTTAAGCACCTATTCGAGCCCATTTTTAGACTTAGAAAATCTGGTACACCAAGTTTTTGGTGCACCACGATAGCAACACTTAGAACCACAAACATATCTTGCCATGTAGATGAGATGCCACAATCGTGTTTGGTGTTTTGTGATCATGACTAATGTGACAGTCGAGAGGTGCCATAATTGCAAGCCTCGGGGTCACGAGAACGACTCCTAAGTACTTGGACTAGGTATAAAAGGACCCCTTAGTCCACAATTTTAGCCCTTTCTCACCCCTTTCTTAAGAGCATAAATCTTAAATAAAGAGATTAAGTGAGATTAAAGCTTGTGGGAGCTAGGGAAGCTAGATTAACATTTATTTTTTCAATTATATTCTAATTTAAGGTAAGAATTCACACTTTTCTTTATGAAATTTCTTGATTTATTGCTCAAAATCCCAAAACACTTTGGGCTTGATTTTAGCTCTAATTTAGCTTGGTTTTCATCCATTATTAAGGGTAATTATTCATTGAGCTAGTATGAATGTTGGGTTGGTTTCAGAAATGTAATTTTTTTAAGTGGGACCCACATAAAGTTTTTGAGGTAATTTTTAGACCCGAAGTACAATGGTGAAATATGGGTATCAATATTCTCATATTGATGAGTAGAATGTGTGTTTGATAGCTTGGTATCTTGAGGAGGCTTCTCCAAAAGAGAAAGCGGTGGTTTAGCAATTCATTTAGCATTTTTCTGCGTCGAGGTAGGCTAGGTTTATCACTTATTGGATTTAGCTATTTCATAGTATTTCTATGATATTGTGTTATATTTGGATAGGTTTTAGGTGTTAGATTGATGAAATGCAAGACTTGGGTTAGTTGGACCATTTAGGCTATTTTGAAATCGTAGAGTTGAACACTTGGCTTATTTCCTTATGCTTTAGGTGGATTGGACTTTATTTCTTATGCTTAGCATAATAATTCCTTAGCTTTCTCTAACGTTAGTAAAATGCTATGGTTAATCATGCTAGGGTAAGATTAGCCTTAGTGGTTTACACTATTGAAGTTTGCCTTAGTTTCCATTGGACTAAGTTAATGTTTTGGCTATTGATTGAACTACCGAATATTCCATTGAATGCTCCTGGTTATTATATTGTCTAAGACATAGATTATGTTATTGACTATGCTATGAATAAGCTACAGATTATGCAATGGTTTATTTATTCCTTAAGCTATTGATAATACTATCTTTCATGCTAATGGTAAGCCATTCAATATACTATTTATAAGTCATTGCTCATGATATTGCTTATGATTATAATCATTCTAACAAATTATGCTAGTACTCATAATAGAATACATATTTATTGACTTTAATAGAAATTATGTTAGAAGTCGTGCTTATTGATTATATGGGGAGTTATGCTATTAATTATGCTTGAAACCAGGATGCTTGATTATTTGATCACTTATGCTATTGACCTTGCCACCGATTATGATGTTGTGTCTACTAGTTTGAGTTTGGATATATGATTATGATGATATTGATACTCGACAAGGCCAGAGGATATTATGATGATATTAATGTCGGGCAAGGCCATAGGATATTATAATGATATTGATTCCCAATAAGGCCCGAGGATAATTATTATGATATGTACCCAACAAGACCAAAGGATATTTATGATAATGCAGGACAGAGGATGATTATATTGATGTACTTATGTGTACATATACCGGTTCCAGTCCGTCTATGCCCTATGTATGGAATTTATATATATATATATATATATATATATATATATATATATA
>NW_025893602.1:246853-333995 GCF_002878395.1 Capsicum annuum
TATAGAGAGAGAGAGAGAGAGAGAGAGAGAGAGAGAGAGAGAGAGAGAGAGAGTTTGGGTATGATGTTTATAATAGGATGTCGGATATAGCCCAAATGTGGTAAGTATGATAATTAATGGACTTGTGAAGATTTGTGATAATTGTTTATTAATGATACATGATTATAAATTGGTATAGTTGATGCTTAATGATAAATAAAAATTAGTGACAGATATTGTCTAAGTGACTAATCATGACTAGTTGATAATCGAGGACTAGTTGGTAAAGGATGATTAGTCTATAAATGATTGTTGTCTATAAATGGTGATTAGTGGATATATGATGAATAGTTGTTATGATTAGAGGTTATATTATGACTAGAAATCAAATTAATTATTTAATAAGATATTGTTAGCAAATGAATGGCGGCCAATAAATAGTGATAACGAGGTTGCTATATATTAATTATAAATTATGGAATGATGGTTAAATAAAGAGTTGGTTATTATAAATGATGAATGGATGTTTTATTCTATCCTTGAGTGTACTCTCCAGGCATATGGGATTCTATGATAAGTTATTTACTTTTTGTACCAATTGACGTATGGGAGCCAATTTTGTATTTTATGATTGTTGTGTGATGCCTTGTGATGCCTTGTGATGCTTTATTATTATGATTTATCTACTTATATTGCATGGTGATATTGGCATGTTTTGATGCCTTTTGTTATATTATTATTCTTGTTAAATTACTTATTATGTACAATAGTATCAAAGATAACTCTAGTTCATTTTTGTACCTTGACTTAGTTATGTTGTATTGCATTTTATCATATTTATATCATGATTTAGCTCAGTCGTCTGATAATGCCTTCTGAGTACCTGTTGTTTAATTACTCATGCTACACTTCTGCACCTTTTGGTGCAGATTTGAGTCCTAGCTATCACCATTGATCGTTGCTTGTGTTGTGTTGATATTTTCAAAGATAGAGTGAGCTCTTGGAGTTTGAGTCGCCAATATCCCTCTATCTTTTTATCCAGTGTTTTATTTTGAGACAGATATTGTCGACTATTCTAAACATTTGAAGTTTTATTATTGTCATTACATACTTTTCTACTGGCTTTACCAAGTCTTGGGATGGTACCATGTATTAACTGTTTTATCTCTTTGGAATTCTTTGCTTATTTATAAATTTTGTAATTGAATTTTGCCTATAATGGGCATTTCCTACTGAATTAATTTATTGTGTTAGCTCTGGATTATGGTATAGCTTACCTACTGGCAGAATTTAGTAGGTGCCATTATGACTAGTAAATCGGGTTGTGATAGTAAGACACTTCAAATTATCTAACCCTTTGGAAGTGACAAGAAGTCTTTAACAACCATGGACTCTCCCACAAACAAGTAATCAACTTGGAATCCACAAGTTATGATCTGCACAACTTAAGCACATGTAAAACAAGGGTGCAAGTATATAAGAAACACCCAAAAGAGGCAATGGCACATTTGTCCTCGGGTTGTCAAGAATGATACCATATTTTAGTAAGGGATCATCAATTTCACACAAGTAATGAAGAAAGGTATCACATAAATGGAATTCAACAAAAGTTCTTTCCATAGAAGACTAACTCTTTGACATACAAGGAATAAACCTTGGTCAAGAATAGAAAAATCACCATGGTAAACTCTCTTGAATCTTTTCATTGCTCCATTTTTAAAGGATTTCTCATCTTGGTTGGAGATCTTTCCCTTACACAATATTGGTCCATCAGGTGGATTATGAATCTCCAAAAAAGACTTTCAATCATAAGGAAGGATACCAACATTCTCATTCAAACTTTGCTTAACATAATGACCAAGCACAAAGTCAGGTGTATAAAAATCGCCACATTAAAATTTTTCATCAGGGTCAAATGGTAGAGAGGCCATAGACAAAGGTCTAGACTATACTTTTTTCCCCAAAGGTATCATCAAAATAAAAGGGTATACTCTCTACACTAGCATAAGTATCATCAAAAGTAAATAGAGAGTAAATAAAGGTATCATGCAAATTTATTTCATCTAAGGTGTCCTCAAGAACGTGCTCACTATGATGGCCAAAAACATTATCAAGGGTATGTTCCTGAATTGGAACACTCAAAGAAGAATAGGTGATTGGTACACAAAGATCACCTTAAAATCCTTCACATTCCTTGACCTTAAGAGTACTCTCATCTTCTAAGAAGAGATTTCCATCCTTAGGAGGAATATTATTACACCATTGTGGGTTGTTGTATAGAACATAGCCCTCAAGATGAGCTACATCATCAACATTATCCATACCACTAGGAGTGATTTCATCATTTTCATACAAGATATTGTACTTAAAGAGAAATATCAATCAATAAAGAAGAATTAGAACAATTTACTTTACTCTTAATAAGACAACTATCAAGTCTCAAATAAGTTTCAAATACATAATCATCCCTATGAGCAGGACAAACAATAGGGTCTTCATTAAGAAGCACACTCAAAGGATCACTCCTATTTACTTGACCAACATATTCAAAATCATTACTCACTTGAGGCTCATTAATCACATCACAAACATCCTAAAATGGTGGACTATTTTCACACCCAAGTTGATCAACACAGTTTCACAAGAAAATGTATTATCATTCAACATAATGGCTTCAACACTAGGTGGACTCAAATTAACCTTACAAGAAGATTAAATTTGGTCATTAATAGGATCAACTAGTGTATCCATACTATCAACATACACATCATCAACAAGAGTCAACGAATTATGAAACTCACATATAGTGAAGCTACTACTCATACTCAATTGGCTACTAGTCACACAATCATCATGCACATTTACTAAAGTGCAAGAGATAACTAAGTTATCTTGATGTTCTTGAGAATATTATTATTTACATTGGGGTAAAGGTCCTTTACAAGCTTTGGAATAATCTAATATTGTCCTCGTTAAATCATCAAAGGGAATCTCCTCTTTTGGTACTTGTTCTTCTCCGCTTACCATATTGGTACCTATACATATGTCCTTACTAAGAGAAGGAAAAATAAAGTTAGATTGTGTTGGTGGAAACCCCCTGACTTCACTTCTCTTAATCTCTCCTTTTTATTTCTTTGATTTCTACCTTGAACTTTGTTACTCCTCTCAATCTTTTATCTTTTATTTTTATCAAATTTGGAGTAAGTGGTCACATTTTATTGAGATTTTGGAATGATAGGTTAAAAGGGATGATTTCTCCAACAGTCCATTAAAATCTTAGGCCAATTTTGTACATTAGGAATCGTATGTCATGAAAACCAATTGGTACCCAAACATGTGTCCAAATTCCAAAGGGAGTATGTCATACCAAACCTCCTCATTGTACCCATCTCCAGTGAAGGAAACCTTCACACTCTCAAAAACTCTATAGCCTTCCATAAAGTATGGAAAATGTATGGATGTTTGAGGTATCGCTAGATAGTCAATCATAGAAGGAGTAATGTAATTTGCATGACACCTATCATGAAGGATAAGAACGCATCTCAGAACTCCATAAATTTCTACCCATCTTGAGCAAACGTGCCTTCTTGGATCACTATTATAAAGCTTTGTGTATCCCTTTGATACATAGATTGTCCTCATGAACTCTTTCAAGGCACTCCATGTTTGATTGGGTTTTCTTGAAAGTTCCCACCATGTCAATGCCTGACCTTGAGTGTGCTTAATGTCATATGTGGCTTGTTGGCTTTACTCATAACATAATCGTTAAAGATCCTTTCACATTGCCATTCCCATTAAAGATAAACTTCCGAATCTCGTTCTTCTTTGAAAATTGGAAGAGATGTTCTAGAAGAATCACAACTTTTACTACACACTTTATTTCCACATTGGTTCCCACTTCCACGTCCTTGGGACCTAGAACAAGAAGGATAAGATGTTGCCCTAGGATTTAGAGATGCACACTTTTTTCTTCCTATTGGCCGACCTTGACTATAGCTAGTATGACCATTCCCTACTCTTCAACTTTGATAAGAAGTACTGCAAGATGAGGAATATGAATCTTCATAATCCACATGTGCACTCTCACCATGGCTCTTTGAAGGTGCATAAGAATAAAGGTTATACATTACATTAACTCCATGATCGAAGTAGCAAGTGTATTACTTCTCGCATGCCCCATCTTCCTCATTAGAAACGTCACAAAGCTCCTCACCATCTTCATATTATCTATTAGAACTAGGATCATCATTCATCTGATTTTCTTCTTCAGAATAGTATCCTTCATTCTCGCACAATTACTGATCATGACTATATTTATAACCCCCATAATATCCATCTTCATTACAGCCATAATATTTTTCACCATAATCATGGTATCCTATGTCGTAGTCATAATCATCTAAGTCTACCAAAGGTATACTTCCTTATAACTCTTCATACCTACAAAATGAACAAATAAAATTAGAAGTAAGAAGATCCTCACCAACATTAAAAAATAATCTCACCTTTGTAGACCTTGCAATTGGATCACAAATGTTGAAAGATGGTTTACACTCCGTGTGGTAGTTGAGGTGTCAAGTGCTACTCTTGATCAAATTGGATTATTGTTTGAAGGACTGAAATAAATATGTAAGTTCTTGAATCAAGAACTTATGGTGATATTAAAAGAGAAAAGCTTAAAGAAATTCCATAATGAATGAATTCAGGCTCAAGAACTAATCAACCAACTTAGTGGAATAATTACTAGTTGTTGAGTAGTTTAAGAATCAAGGAATGAATATAAGAATCAAGGAATGAAACTAAGGAATCAAACCTGAGAAAATTGGATTTTAGGAGTGTTGAAGCGTGTTTTGGAGGCTTAAGATGTGTTGGATATGTCGTACACACCTTGGGCACACCTCAAAGGTATGTCCAACACATGAGAGGGATTCCTTGACATACTGGCACACCTTGGGAGCATGTCCAGAAAATGTTGGGCCCAGGTGAGTATCTTAGATACTGTCTTGACAGGATGCAGTAGCTCTAGCATTCTAGAGGTCCTTCTAGAGGTCAAACACTTGGAATATCCTTAGACGAAGAATACCCTTCTAGAGGCGCTTTGTGTAATCTTCTCTTGGAATATACTTGGAATATTTCTAGATTATCTATAACAAATACTTTTACACTCTTTTCTTCTTTATTTTTGTGTCAAACACTCACTTTTGGATGATATTTCAAGATGAAGATAACAATATCTTTAAGAACACCAAGAACACCTACTTTTCCAACTTTTTTCCTTAGCTCGGAATGAGTTGAAATTTCGAACCTAGGAACTTTTCAACATTATAAACTTATTCCAAACATTAATTTGCTTAAATTCCTCACCAAAATCCTTAGATTTTAAATTCACTTATAACTTCTTCAACCTAAGCTTCCAAAAAGGATGACATACTCAAATAAGCTCCGTTTTGACTCAAATTTGATTTACAGACTCATATAGTGTTAGAGAACACAAATATAACACTAGAAAAACAAGAAAACACAAAAATAAAAAACTTAAAAGTTGAATTAGGACCTAAAACATAATTTTCAAGATAACAAACCCAAGATTGACTTTGTGGAAATGAAATCAAGCTCGACTCTGGTGCCAAATGATAGAGAACAAAACTATGAAACTAGAAATGAATATGAAAAGTAAGAGACAATCGATAAAGGATAGAAATTAGAAACAAGAATAAGAAGTAACCAAGAACAAAAGGATATATTAAATCCTAATACCCTCAACTACAATCTAGTTCAAACACCTAATTCTTACGGTGACCAAGATGGATATGATCACCCTCTAAACTAATGTTTCTAAACTAAAGTTCAACAATAGTTTACTAACACTCTCACTCTCTCTCAATGGAGAAGCATTCATCAATAATCAAGTAAAAGATAAGAAAATAAGATAGTTCCTAAGTATTTATAGTTCAGGCTGATTATTACATATTTAGAGACCAAAAGTGACCCAATTTCAAGAAAAGGCCCACTAGGGGCTGTTTTGACCCGCTTTTGAAATGCTTGAGCGGATCAAAGGTGGATCCAAAGCTCCTTGGGCACATTTCATTTCCAAGGATCTTTCTATCCCTGTCTTGTTCTCCTTCGACCTCTTAAAAGTCCTTTGACCCTAATTAATGGAAATCTTTACCCATGGAGTATCTTTAAATAGCACTACGGAGTCGTCAAGCACCTTTAAGAATCATAAGTATCCCATCCAAAGGTACAGAGGAAATTTATCTTGTATCTTGAAGTAAGAATTGAACTACTATGATTTAATCTATATAGCTAATAGCTTTGAGATTAGAAAGACTTCTCAACAACTCTCCTTTCTTTGAATATTTCACTTCATCAACTACAATTTATAACCCTTACAAGGGTACATAAGAATACTCCTACCAAAATCTGAGTCTAACTGCATGCTCTTACCATGTTCAAGCCTAACTCAAAATTACAAGGTGTTATATGTAAGATGATCATACTAATCTAAACCACACGATTTATGCTCTATATCTCTGTAGATACTTTTATCCCAAGAATAATACTTCTTCTTAACATCTTAATCAACTATCCTTAAGTCCTAAACAATAAGACAATAGTGTATAATTCATCTATCAACATATCATTAACTCAATATTAAAGCTTAGCAATATAACCACTTCATGACTTCTAGGTAACATAATTATCTAAGAATTTCCCACCTTCCTAACATCTCTATAAGATGAAATTTTCAAGGACTACTACCAAGAGACACAATAAATATTCTCATCTAACTATTACATATATTAAATCAGTGTCTCATTCCTTCTCTACACATAAAACCTTGCATAGAATAAGCATAATACAATCTTCAAGATAAGTTACATCTACCCTCTCATCTAAACCATCTCCAACTACTATTAATACTATTATTGTAACATAAGAAAGGTCACTAAAGTACTAGAGCATGAGGATCTTGGATAGGAGAAATACTTTCTCATCTATGATTCATATTAATCACAACCTTGGCAGTCTAGAATGGAGACTATGGAGTAAAGTACAATAGGTTTGAATACTTTATATATTAACGCATAGAGTATGAGTAGGAAGTTGTTCTATACATGGTCATGACATAACCACCCATCACTTTCATAGGGAGACTTGCACAGGACTTAGAGGTAAAAGATTATAAGAATGAATTATTAAAGAAATTTGATTTAAGTAAATGGTGTAGTATGATTTCACTAGTCATTAAGGATATATCAGGTGTTCATGGGATTGAGCATATTGTGCAAGATGAGTTCATGTCTCATAAGTTGTTTAATGTAATACTAGAATTTCGCAGATTCATAGAGTAAGATAGAGGTTGTTGTTTTGAAACTATTTCTTACTATTTTAAGGACTGAGATAGTCATGAATGTGTATGAAGTGTGTGAGTCGATATACGTGACATGAGTAGGGTGTCATAATGACTAAAATTCAAGGAATATGCTAGAGGAAAAATAAATTAATGTCTCATCATTACGATTTTTCTAGAACTCATTACCATCTATATCTTAAGACCCAACTTGGTTATTCACTCTATCATCTCCCCTTTAGATTCAAATTTAATGATCAAAGTCTATGGACCTATATCACATTCTCTAGACTAGGATAAAATCACTTTATTATTCACAGTCAAGGAATTATTGTTCACATAATTGCTAAACTCTTTTGATGGACTGTATATATTGATACTTAAATTCATTCTACTACTTCTTTCTGGGGTACTTAACTTTTTCTATCCCCTATAGTCATATTTCTACAACTTCTACTCATATTGGTGTATATAGCTACTGCTTCTAACACTTCAGATCCTGGCCTCATTTTATTAGTCTAGTAACATCGCACTTCTAAATTTATATTTACCCTTGGAAACTTAAGGGTTGTAACTAGGCATACTAGTCTACTGAAAACATATGATTAGATAATCAACCTTAACCACACATGTTATTAATACACCTAAATTACACCTATCTTAAGAAGTATAAGCAGTTATCAAATATATAACCCAACAAAGGTTAAAGCTGAATATCATAGAGAATATGGTGAACACTAAGTTGATTGTGATTTACATGACTATTAGTCTACAATTTTCATGAAGGGTTTTTTTGTAATATGTGATTTCAAACTAATGACTTGTTTCATTTAACGAGCATAAAATCAAAGAAATATGAATCAGTAAAGAGTAAACTAGGATTGCATTAAACATGGCTCTATAATATTTTCAGGTTAATATCGATAAAGTGCCCTTTTAATACAGACAATATAAGGCTATGGAATTTAAAAGTATGTCTAATCATTTATCAATCTAATTAGATGGATTTACCTTTAATTATTTCAAACTTAAATAGATGGAATTAGGAAACTCAATTTTAGTCTGAAGTTGATTAATCTCACTAGAGCATACTCATTAAACAGAGATAATAAACTTTAAATCCTTATTATTAATCCCTTTTTCTAGTTTTTAACCTCCTACTTCAAGTAAGAAAAATCAAGGGCTTGTTCTAATGTTTGCAACCATTAGAAATATGTTAAGACAAAAATATCAACAATACATTTGCATATATTATTCAAACCCATAATGAAACCAACCCTAGAATTGCTATGTTTCATGGATCCTACAACCCTAGTTGTGGGGTTTCTAGACATACATATTTCTTAAGATGAAATAAGAAATGTATTTCATAATTAAAAGAAGAACTCTTACAAAGATGAAATCCAACACTTGAATTATTAACAAAACTAAAGTAGAAAATCTAAAACTTGAGAAACTCTCTAACACTTGGATAAGAGTAACGTAATATTCTTCAAAGTAATCTAAGATTCCTATTCTAAACCCTATACAAGGTTTTCATAGGCTCTAGGAAATTTTGAATCCAAATTTTAATCGCAGTTGGCCACCTTTGTTGTGATGACTCACCTGATGATTTATAAGGCTTGTGATGGTCCATCATAAGGGGTTGTCACTTGACTCTGATCAAGTTACTTTTCTATTTTGATCATTAGTAAGATAATTCATCTTAGGCTTATCGATTCATCAGTTGCACCATCACAATGATATCTTTGACAGTGTTTCTATGTTGGTATGATGATAGGTGTGACGGTTCATCACCCGCTTGACAATTAATCAAGTGAAGCATTATCTTATTTCTTAAGCCTTGTTTCCTTATTTTCCCTTATTTTTATTCACACCAAATTAATTTCCTACAATTTAAACATAAAAAGCATCAAATCCAACAACAGTTTCTTAAAAACTGCCATGACCCAAACTAGGGCCTAGTCGTGTCGAGTGTCTTAAGCCCACTAGGGCTAGAGGCCACCCCCAATACCCAATCATAACTGCCCTACACCTTAATTCAGATGAAATCCAAACATATATATAACATAACAAGATGAAAAAATCATAAATCAAATATAGTCAACTGGGATCAGCCATAATACCAATACCAATGCCAAAGTTGACACCAATATTGACACCACTCGTACCAACACATAACAGTCTCACGAAGCCTATATCAAAAATTAAAACAGTATCTAGTTGGGACATGCCCCCAACTATATCCAAAACCAAAGTCTAAGAAGTAACCAAAGTATAAAGGCAAGACCATAACATTGAATAGAACCTGCGAAGTATGGAAGCTCACCACTTCAATATAACTCTAAGCTATTCCCGAATCTGATCACTGAGAAGGATAATTAGTATGTGCGGTTCCTGCATTGTGTGGGGATACAACACCCAAAGATGGGTTAGAGAGTGAACACTAGCATGCACTCAGGATAAGGATAAAATAATACTAATGTTTGAAACCAAGTAAATAACCATATGGATTCACATCCATACATATAATCTATGTAGAGAAAGGGAACTAGGTTTAACATGTATTTAACACCATTAACCTAGGTTTGTGTAGCTTAACGATCCTAGAATCACCCACGGGCTATATGGGTCCAGTGTTCTCCCTAAACGGGCCTTAGTGTGTGTAGGAGCACAAACCGAAGATATCATAAGGGTCAGGGATTCCTGTGTACCCTTCACCCTCTATGATACATATATAAAAGTATAACTTAGGGGATTTTTGTTTACCCCACAAGTATATGCTTTCCATGACCAATCCTCATGTCGGCAAACATGAGTTTCCAGTGTTCGTCCATTGGACTCACTCCTTCACAATTAGTTATCACAACCAGCCATTATTTCCTAATTAAAACCATTAACACACAACTAAACCACCAAATTAATATATTATAAACCAAGTCTATAAGAATTGGTATCTTCATAATAACTATATCTTGCAAGCAATGTCCTTAGCCAATCATTTAGAGGATTCTCATGTACCCCATAGGTTCTATTATTAGATTTACTTGGGGGATTTCCTTGTACCCCACCAAGTTTTTAATCAAAGCCATGGAAACCAAGGCCTTACAATGTAGCCATTAAAACCATTTAACCAATTTAGGTTCCATTACCATATTATACCATGCAATTGTTTTCAACAAAAGTCCAACTATGTAATAAAAACATTCTCATAGGCATTTTAACAAACATATTGAGGGCATATCATTTCCAAAACCAAAACAAAGTACCAATTGAATATTTCTATTCAACCACATGTTCAAACCACCATTATAATATGAAAACCATAAGTTAAAACATGGGAAAATATAAATCAACCATTAATAACCAAAACCCCCAACATATAATTCAAAACCCAAAACCATATCACAATTATGCCATGAAAACCATTCATAAAACATGTCTTTCATTAAACTAACAATGAGGTAGGAGTAACATACCTTAGATTACGAAGAAGATGGAGAGAAATCACCCTTTAGAGCCTTAATTGACCACCTTGAAGGAAACCCTATCCTTTGCTTAACCGTAGAGCTTGAGAGAGATTTGAGAGAGTTTTTGAGTGTTGAAGATTAGAATTATAGGGTAAATGAAGTCCCAATAGGCTTTTAGGTTGTGGGATCATAATGGGTTAAGAGGGGAAATGTCCAGAATACCCCTAACTTAAACAGTAAAAGAATTTCCATAGGTGGGTATGACTACCCCACCTACATCATAACCTAAAATATGAGTGGCACCTACCACTTATATCCTAGGTAGCCACTTAGACCCCAACACTATCCAACATATAGACACCAAGACCAACTCGTACCCCAGTATATGACCAGTACCCTTAACCCATACCTATAACAGAATTCAAAGGGGTTGGACACTATCAAACATATGAGTTGGACTATACCACTTATAACCTATACTCATAACTCATGGTTAGCCACTCATACTCAAATCCAATTTAAGTTTAAAATTTTTATATTAAGTGAACTGGAAAAACAGTGCGAATGAACCATTTTTAGGCCAAATTTGTGTGCTATGGTTATTGGGGTAGGCCCAGCCCAGGCCTGTTTTGGCCAAATATCGACTAGGCTGCCCCAGGAAGGCTAAGAAGTTGCCAATTATAAGCTGTTGGGATCGACAGGGTAATTTAGGTGGTCAAATAGGCAAAATAGTAGGAATGGGCCATTTTTGGGCCAAATTAGTGTTTTATAGCCTATGGTTATCGGGGTGGGCCCAGGGCTCGGGTATATTTTGGGCCAAAAATTGATCGAGCTGCCCTAGGAAGGCTAAGAAGTAGCCTAGTGTGGGCCATTAGGGTTAGAAGGTGGTTTGGGTGGTCAAACAGGTAAAACAGTAAGAACGGGCCATTTTTTAGCCAAATACATTTTTATAGCCTACTGTTGTTGGGGTGAGCCCCTTTTTCAGGCCTGTTTTGGGCTGAAAATCAATTGGGATGCCCTATGAAGGATGAGGATTGGCCTAGTATGGGCTGTTGGAGTTGGTGGTATGGTTTGGGTGATCAAATGTGTGAAACACTTTGAATGGGCCATTTTCGGGCTAAACAGTGTGCTATAGCCCACAGATTTTGGGGTGGCCCTAATGTTCGAAAGTGTTTTGGTCAAAAAATTGATCGCTCTACCCAAAGTAGGCTGAGAAATAGCCTAGTGTGGACCGTTGTGGTCGGTGGGGCAGTTTGCGTGGTCAAACAGGCAAAACAACACGAACAACCCATTTTTGGGCCAAATCAATGAGCTATAGCTAATGGTTGTTGGGTAGGCCTGGGGATCCAACGTGTTTTGGGCCAAAAATTGACTAGGATTCCGTAGGAAGGCTGAAGATCATCCTAGTGTGTTTCATTGGGTTTGGCGATTCAATTTTGGCGGTCTAACGGGCAAAATAGGGTGAACGGGCCATTTTCGAGCCAAATCGATGTGCTATATCCCATGTTTGTCGGGGTGGGCCCAAATATTTTTTTGTGATGAAATTGACTGAGATGCCTCAGGCAGGTTGAGAAGTGGCTTGGTGTAGGTCATTAGGGTCGGTTGATAGGTTTGGGTGTTCAAATAGGCAAAACAGTGCAAACGCGCGATTTTTGAGCTAATAAAGTGTGCTATTGCCTACGGTTGTTAGGGTGGGACTGGGGCCAAGGCATGTTTGGGGGTAAAATTTAACTGAATGTCCCAGGAAGGCTAAGGAGTGACCTAGTATAGGCCATCAAGGCGCTTTGGGTGGTAAAACGGGCGAAACGGCGCGAACGAGCCATTTTTGACCCGAATCAGTGTTTTATAGCCAACAGTTGTTGGGGTGGGCTTGGGGCTAGGGCGTGTTTTTGGACAAAAATTAACCGAGCTACCCTGAGAAGTTTTAGGAGTTGCCTAGTATGGGCTGTTGGGGTCGGCGGGGCAGTTTGTGTGGTTAACCAAGCGAAACAATGAGAACGTGCCATTTTTGGGCTAAATCGATGTGCTATAGCCTATGATTGTCGAGGTGGGCCCAAGGATCGAGTGTGTTTTAGGCTAAAAATAGATCAAGCTACCCCAAGAAGGCTGAGAAGCAGCCTAATGTGGGCCATTGGGGTCGACGGGGCAATTTAGGCAGTCAATCGTGCAAAACGGCTCGTACGGGATGTTTTAGGGCCAAATCGATGTGCTACATACCAGTGTTGTTGAGGTAGGCCCAGGGACCGTAAATGTTTTAGGTTGACAACTATCTAGGCTATCCAAGGTAGGCTGAAGAGTGGCTTAGTATGGGCTATTGAGGTTGACGGGGTAGTTTTGGTGGTCAAATAGGCAAAATAGCACGAATGGGTAATTTTTGGGCTAAATCGGTGTGCCATAGCCTACGATAGTCGGGGTGAACCAGAGGATCTAGCATTTTATATACCAAAAATTGACTAGGCTGTGCCAAACAGGATGAAGAGTGACCTAGTATGCACCGTTAGGGTCGAAAAGGCGGTTTAGGTAGTCATATGGGCAAAGCGGCATGAACAGGCTATTTTGGGGCCAAATTAATCTGTTATAGCCCATGGGTGTCGGGATGGGCATGAGGGTCAAGCGTGGTTTAGGCTGAAAATGGATCAGTCTGCCCCAAACAAATTGAGGAGGGGCCTAGTATGGGTTGTTGGGGTCAACGGGGTAGTTAGGATGGTCAAACGGGCGAAACAACATGAATTGGCCATTTTTTGAGCTAAATCGGTGTGCTATAGCTCACGGTTGTTGGGATGGGCCTAGGGTTCGGGCATGTTTTTGGCCAAAAATCAATCGAGCTGCCCTAAGAAGGTTGAAGAGTAGCTTATTGTGGACCGTTGGGGTTGGTAGGGTAATCTAGGTGGTCAAACGGGTGAAATGATGTGAACGTGCTATTTTCTGGCCAAATCGGTGTGTTTAAGCCCACAGTTGTTGGGTGGGCTCGAGTACCAAGTGTATTTTGGGCCAAAAATTGATCATGATGCCAAGGTAGGCTGAGGAGCATATTAGTATGGACCATTGGTATTGGAGGGGCAGTTTGGGTTATAAAATGGGCGAAACATCATGAATGGGCTATTTTTGAGCTAAATCGGTGTGCTATAGCCCACGGTTGTCGGGGTGGCGCAAGGGTTCGATGTGTTTTTTGGCCAAAAATTGTTCAAACTTCCCAAGGCAGGTTAAGAAGTGGCATAGTGTGGGCCGTTGGGATTGGTGGGGCAATTAGGGTGGTCAAATAGGCAAAACGGTACAAATGGAAAGTTTTAGAGCTAAATCGGTGTGCTATAGACCATGAAAATTGGATTGAGACTGAGGCCCGAGCATATTTTAGCCCAAAAATTGACCAAACTACCCCAGGCAGGCTGAGAAGCAGCGTAGTATGGGTCGTTGGTGTCGGCAGGGCGATTTGGGTGGTCAAACGAGCATAACGGTGTGAATGGGCTATTTTTAGGCTAAATCATTGTGCTATAGCCCATGGTCTTCGATGTGGGCCCAGGGATCGAGCATAATTTGGGTCAAAAATCAATCGGGCTGCTGCAAAAAAGCTTAGGAATGGGTTAGTATGGGCCATTGGGTTTGACGGGGAAGTTTGGGTGGTCAAATGAATGAAACGGTGTGAACAAGCCTTTTTGCACTGTATCGGTGATCTATGGCCCACAGTTATTGGGGTGGGCTAGGGAACCCAGTGTGTTTTAGTCCAAAAATTGATTGGGCTGCCCTAGGTAGGCTATAGAGCGGCCTAGTGTGGGTCGTTGGGTGTCGACAGGGGTGATTTAGGTGGTCAAATGGGCGAAACTATGAGAATGGGCCATTTTCAGGTTAAATTAGTGTGTTATAGTTTATGGTTGTCGGGGTGGGCTTGGGTACCGGGTATTTTTTTAGCCAAAAATTGATCGAGCTACCTTAGGAAGGTTGAGAAGCAACCTAGTATAGGCCGTTGGGGTTGGCGGGGCGATTTAGGTGGTCAAATGGATGAAACAGCACGAACGAGCCATTTTTTAGGCCAAATTGATGTTCAATATAGCCCATGGTTGTCGGGGTGGGCCTGGGGTCCAGGCGTATTTTGGGTTAAAAATCGATCGAGCTGCTCTATGCAAGCTGAAGAGTGGCCTAGTATGGGCCGTTGGGGTCGGAGCGGCGATTTAGGTGGTCAATTAGGTGAAATAGTGAAAAAGTCCATTTTCAAGCCAAATTGGTGTTCTATAGCCCACGATTGTCAGGGTGGACCCGGGGCTCGGGCTTATTTTAGGCTAAAAATTGACTGGGTTAGCCCAGGCAGGCAAATTAGTGGACTTCTATGGATCGTTGGAGTCGATAGGGTGGTTTTGATGGTTAAATCGGTGAAACAGCGAAAACGAGCCATTTTTTGGCTAAATCGGTGTGCTATAGCCAATGGTTGTCGGGGTATGCCTAGGACACGAGTGTGTTTTGGGTCAAAAATCAATCGAAATGTACCAGGCTGAGGAGTGGCCTAATATGGGATGTTACGATCAGCGGGGCAGTTTCGATTGTCAAATGGGCAAAACAGTATGAATGGGCCATTTTCAGGACAAATCAGTGTGCTATAGCCCTTCGTTGTCGGGGTGGGCTAAATGATCGAGTGGGTTTTGGGCCAAAATTTAATTGGCTTCCCTAGGAAGGCTGAGGAGAGTATGGTCCATAGGGGTCGATGGGGCAGTTTGGGTGGCCAAACGAGAAAATACCGTGAACGGGCCATTTTTGGGCCTAGTTCGTGTGCTATAAGCCACAATTGTTGGGGTGGGCTTGGAGCCCAGGCATATTTTAGGAAAAAAAATTAATCAGGCTTTCTCAAGGAGAGTGTGGGCTGTTGAGGTTGATGGGGCAATTTGGGTGGTCAAAAGGGTGACCGGCGTGAACGGGCCATTTTTTGGCCAAATCTGGGTGCTATAGCCCAAAGTTGTTAGGGTAAGCCTAGTGCCCAGGCATTTTTTGGCCATAAATCCACTGAGCTTCCCTAAGCAGGCTGTGGAGTAGCTTAGTGTGGGTCATTGGGATCAGCGGGGTGGTTTGGGAGGTCAAACGGGAAAATGGGTGAGAACGGGCTATTTTTGAGCCAAATCAGTTTGCTATAGCCCACGATTGTCAGGGTGGGCCCGAGCTCGAGTGTATTTTAGGCTAAAATCGATTGGACTGCCCTAGGCAGGCTAAGGAGCATCCTAGCAAGGGCCGTTATGGTCGGTGGGGTGGTTTGGGTAGTTAAACGAGCAAAATAGCATGAACATGCTATTTTTAGGTCAAATTGGTATGCTATAGCCCACAGTTGTTTTGGTGGGCTTAGGGTTCGAGTGTATTTTGAGCCAACAATAGATAGGGCTGCCCTAGATAGGCTGAAGAGCAACTTAGTGTGGGCCGTTTGGGTCGACGATGCATTTTGGGTGGTCAAATGGGCAAAATGGTTTGAACAGGCCATTTTTGGGCCAAAACGGTGTGCTATAGCCCACGATTATCAGGGTGGGATCGAGAAGGTTTTGTGATAAAAATTGACCAGGCTTTCTAAATAGGCTGAGAAATGGTCTAGTATGGGCCATTGGGGTCAGCAAGGTGGTTTGGGTGGTCAAACGGGCAAAGCAGTGCGAACGGGCTATTTTTGAGCAAAATTGATGTGCTATAGCTAATGATTGTCGGGGTGGGCTCGGGTATATTTTGGGCCAAAAATCAACCAGGCTGCCCTAGACAGGATGAGAAGCGGCGTAGTGTAGATCGTTGAGGTTGGCATGGCGGTTTGGGTGGTCAAACAAATGAACGACATGAATGGGCCATTTTTTAGCCAAATCAGTGTGCAATAGCCCACGGTTGTTGGGGTGGTCCCAACATAAGAGCATGTTTTAGGCCGAAAATCAATCGAGCTGCCCTAGGAAGGCTGAGGAGCAACTTAGTGTAGGCTATTAGGGTCGTTAGGCTAGTTTGGGTGGTCAAATAGGTGAAATGCAAACGGGCCATTTTCAGGACAAATCGATGTGTTATAGCCCACAGTTGTCGGGGTGGCCCCGAGGGTCGAGTGTGATTTGGGCCAAAAATTGGCCGGGATACCTTATAGAGGCTGAAGAATGACTTAATATGGGCCGTTGGGGTCGGCAAAGCAGTTTGGGTGGTCAAACAGGCAAAACGGCACGAATGAGCCATTTTTGAGCCAAATAGATGTGTTATAGCCCACGGTTGTCAGGGTAGGCTCGAGGCCCAATCATGTTTAGGGCCAAAAATTGATTAGGCTACATAGGCTGAGGAGCGGCCTAATGTAGGTCGCTGGGGTCTATGTGGCAGTTTGGGTGGTCAAATGGGATAAATGGCACAAACGGGCTATTATTGGGCTAAATCAATGTGCTATAGCCTACAATTGTTGAGGTGGGCCCGATGCTCGATCATGTTTTTCATCAAAAATTGATTTGGATGTCCCAGGTAGGCTGAGAAGCAGCCTAGTATGGGTCGTTGGGGTTGGCAGGGCAGTTTAGGTGGTAAAAATGTTAGAAACAGCACGAACGGGTTATTTCTGGGTGAAATCGATGTATTATAGCCCATGGTTGTTAGGGTGGGCTCGGGGCCCAAGTTTATTTTGGGCCAAAATAAATTGGCTGCACCAGGCAGGCAGAGAAGTGGCTTAGTTTGGGGCATTAGGGTCAGCGATGCGGTTTTAGTTGTTAAACGAGCAAAACTATGTGAGCGGGTCGTTGTCAGGCCAAATCGGTGTGCTATAGCCCACGATTATCTGGGTGGGCCTGGGTATCGAGTATGTTTTGGTGTTAAAATATGTCAGGATGCCCCCGACAGGCTGAAGAATGACCTAGTATGGGTCGTTGAGGTTGACGGGGTGATTTGTTTGGTCAAACTGGCAAAACGGTGTTAACAAGCTATTTTAAAGTTAAATTGGTCTGCTATAGCCTACGATTGTCGGGGTGGACCTAGGTCTCGGGCGTATCTTAGGCTAAAAATAGAATGAACTACCCCAGGCAGACTGAGAAGCATCCTAGTGTAGGCCGTTGGGGTCGACAGGGCAGTTTCGATTGTCAAACCAGCAAAATGGCATGAAAGGGCCATTTTCGGGCCAAATCAGTGTGTAATTGCCCACGATTGTCGGGGTGGGCTCAGGACCTATGCATGTTTTCAGCTAAAAATCAACTGGGCTACCCCAGACACACTGAGGAGTTGCCTAATATGGGTCGTTGTGGTTGGTAGGGCACTTTGGGTGGTCAAATGGGAGAAACGGCATGAATAGGCCATTTTTAGGCTAAATCGATGTGCTATAGCCCACGGTTGTCGGAGTGGAACCAAGTTCCAAGTGTATTTTAGGCTAAAAATTGACCAGGCTACCTCAGACAGGTTGAGAAGTGGCCTAGTATAGGCCGTTCGGGTCGACGTGGCGGTTTGGGTGATTAAAGGGGTGAAATAGCGCACACGGGCTATTCTTGGGCCAAATCGGTGTGCTATAGCCCGCTGTTATCAAGGTGGGTCAAGGATCGAGCATGGTTTGGGCCTAAAATAAACCGAGCTTCCCCAAGTAGAATGAAGAGTAGCCTAGTATGAGCCTTTGGTATAGGCGAGGCAATTTAGGTAGTTAAACGAGCGAAATGGCGCGAACGAGCCATTTTTGGGACAAATTGGTGTACTATAGACCATGGTTGTAGGGGTGGGCCTAGGTACCAGGCATGGTTTGGGTTAAAAATTGATTGAGCTACTCAAGGTAGGCTCAAAAGCAGATTGGTGGGGGTCGTAGGGGTTAGCGAGGAACTTTGGGTGGTCAAATGAGCAAAACGACATGAACGGGCTAATTTTGGGCCAAATTAGTGTGCTATAGCCCATGGTTGTAGGGGTGAACCTAGGAACCAGGCATGTTTTGTGCAAAAAATTGATCGGTCTGCCCCAGGCAGGATGAGGAGTGGCCTAGTGTGGGCCGTTGTGGTCGGCGGGGTAGTTTGGGTGGTCAAATGGGTGAAACGGTACGAACGAGCCATTTTCGAGCCAAATTGGTATGCTATAGACTATAATTGTTGGGGTGGGCCCGGGTATATTTGGGAAAAAAATCAATCGGGCTGCCCCAGGAAGGCTGAAGAGTGGCCTAGTCTGGATCGTCGGGGTGGGCGAGGCAGTTTGGATGGTCAAATAGGCGAAATGACACGAACAAGCCATTTTTGGGCCTAATCAGTGCGCTATAGCCCATGATTGTTGGGGTAGGCCCAGGGATCAGGTGGGTTTTGTGCCAAAAATTGATGAGGTTCCCCAAAGCAGGCTAAGGAGTGGCCTAGTGTGGGCTGTTGGGATCGACAAGCAGTTTTGGTGGTAAAACGGTGCGAATGGGCCATTTTATGGAAAAATTAGTATTCTATAGCCCACGACTCTCGAGGTGGGTTCAGGGCCCGAGCGTGTTTTGGGCTGACAATCAATGAACTGTTTCAAGAAGACTGAAAGGTGGTCTAGTATGGGCCATTGGGGTTGACAGGGCAGTTTTGGCTGGTCAAATAGGCGAAATGGCATGACTAGGACATTTTTGGGAATATATGGTGTGTTATTTCCCATGGTTTTCGGTGTAAGATCGAGCATATTTTAGGCCAAAAACTAATTGGTCTACCTCAGGCAGGGTGAAGAACGGCCTAATATGGGTTATTGGGGTCGGTGGGGCAATTTGGGTGGTCAAACAAGCAAACCGATGATAATGAGCCATTTTTTAACCAAATCGGTGTTTTATAGCCCACATTTCTAAGGGTGGGCACGGGGCCCGAGCGTGTTTTGGACCAAAAATCAATCGAGCTGCCACAGGCAGATTGAGGTGCCACCTAATTGGGCCGTTGGGGTCGGTGGGGTAGTTTGGTTTGCCAAACGAGCGATACGATATGAATAGGCTATTTTTGGGGATGGGCCCTGATGTGTTATCATTTGAAAATAGATCAGGGGCCTCTAGGCAGACCGCGGAGCAGCCTACTATGGACCATTTTGTTCAGCGAGTCAATTTGGGTGTTCAAATGGGTGAAACAGCATGAATGGGTCATTTTTGGGCCAAATTGATGTGCTATATCCCATGATTTATAGGGTGGGCTCGGTGCTCGGGCTTGTTTTAGGCTAAAAATTAACCAAAGGCCCCTAGGAAGGTTGGGAAGTGGCCTAGTGTGGGCCGTTGGGGTCGTCGGGGCCATTTGGGTGGTCAAATGCTGAAACGTCTCAAATGGGGGCATTTTCGGGCCAAATAGGTATGCTATAGCCTGCTATTCCAAGGGTGGACCCGGGGCCCGAGCGTATTTTGGGCCAAAAATCAACCGAAGGACCCTAGGTAGGCTGAGGAGTGGCCTAGTATGGGTCATTGGGGTCAACCGAGCTGTTTGAGTGGTCAAACAGCTGAAACGGCGCAAATGAGACATTTTCGGGCTAAATCGGTGTACTATATCCCCACGTTTTTAAGGGTGGGCCCAAGGCTTAGTTGTGTTTTGGGATGAAAATTGATCGAGGGCCCCCACGCTGGCTAAGAATCTATCTACTTTGGTCCGTTAGGCTCGAAAGTGATATTTAGGCAGTCAAACAAGCGAAACGGTGTGAAAGGGGCATTTATGGGCCAAATCGGTATGCTATAGTCCACGGTTTTGGGGATGGGCCCGGGCCCCGAGCGTGTTTTGTGCCAAAAATTAACCTGGGCCCTCAAGCAGGCTAAGCAATTACCTACTATAAGTTTGGAGTTGATGGGGCCATTTAGGTGGTCAAACGCACGAATGAGGCATTTTTGGACTAAATGGGTGTGCTATAGCCCATGGTTCTAGGGGTAGAACCAGGTGTGATTTAGGCTAAAAATTGACCAGGGCCACTCAGGCAAGCTGAGGAGTATCCTAGTATGGGCCTTAGGAGTTTGTGGGGCTACTTGTGTGGTCAAATGAGCGAAATGACGCTAATGGAGCATTTTTGGGATAAGTCAGTATGCTATAGCCCAAGGTTCTGGGGGTGGGCCCGGGCATGTTTTTGGCCAAAAGTTGATCGGGGCCTCCCAAGAAAGGCCGAGAAGCTGCCTAATATGGGTCATTAAGTTTAGTGGGGCCATTTGGTTGGTTAAACGAGCAAAACAGCATGAACTGGATGTTTTTTGGCTAAATCGGTGTGCTACCCACATTTTTGGGGGTGGGACTCAATGTATTTTGGGCTGAAAATCAAACAAAGGCCCCCAGGCATACTAAGAAATAGCCTAGTATGTGCAATTGGGGTCGACATGACTATTTGGGTGGTCAAAGGGGCAAAACAGTGAGAATGGGGCATTTTCTGGCTAATTTGATGTGTTATAGTCCATGGTTTTGGTGGTGGGCCCAGGGCCTGAGCGTGTTTTAGATTGAAATCAATTGGGCCCCCCCAGACAGGCTAAGGAGTAGCCTAGTGTTGGCTTTGGGGTCGGTGGGGCCATTTGGGTAGTTAAACAGGCAAAACGGCGTGAAAGGAGCATTTTCGGGCCAAATTGGTGTGCTATAGCCCACGGTTCATGGGGTGGGCCCAGGGCCCAGGCTTGTTTTAGGCCAAAATTAAGTAGAAGCCCCCAAGCACGCTGAAAAGTGACTTAGTATGGGTTTTTGGGGTCGGCGAGGCCATTTGGATGGTCAAACGGGTGAAACACCGTGAATAAGGCATTTCGAGCCAAATCAGTGTGCCATAACCCATGGTTTTGCTGATGGACCCATATGCACGTGTAGCATTTGGTGGAGTTTGAGGAGGCGCCACGACGCGGTGAAATTATGGTAATTGACAATTGTCGATTGGCTCGACACCGTGATGCGGTGGCCATAAAAAGTGAAAAAAATGCCTTTCTGAACAATTATTATGTGGAAATCCAATCCTAATGGGTTTATGAATCATCTACTATAAATATAACATGTTAAATCACGTTTTAATCATCTTGGTAAATCTTGGAACACCCTAGATCACTTGGGACATCATTGGAGGCTAACACAACTTCTTTTTAGGTTTTATCATTCTTTAATTTAGTTTTTGTATGATTTGTATCATCACTCCAAGGGATTGGATGATGAATATTTCCATTCAAGGCTAAACTCCCTTTCCGGGGTTAAGGCCAAGATCATGAATACTTTCGTTTTGAATTAATTTCGTTTAACTTGCTTATCATTATTGGTTGTTTGTTTATTCTTAATTTAACTTTTTTAAAGATTAGATACCCTTAGAATACATCAATTGTCAACCTTTTGATCTCGGGAGAGGGAATAGGGAGATAGAACATGGGAATAAACAAAGTATGATTTTTATTTTTTTATTAAATAAAGGATTTGAATTAGCGTCTAGGACAGGGATGTACTTAGATGCCTTACTTGATTCAACATAGGGTGATATCTTTATAACACTTAATTGGATTATTACATCCCCGCTCAATGATGTAGTTGTAATGTCCATATTAGGTAAACGATTAGAGGTCGGGAGACTATGATCATCCAGTTAACCCTACAAATCAACAACCAAGATAAGGGAATTAACGAATGAAGTTCAATAGCGTAGTATGATTGCTCTTAAGATTTAACCCTGGATTTCTATCCATTGATTGTCCTAAGTTATTACTTTTCTGCATTAGTTTAGTTTACATTTAATTTACAATTCTAAAACTCTATTGTTTACTTTTTCTCAATTTTTAAACTAGAATTTGATAGGCGGCGAAAACAAGTCCATGAGAGATCGATACTTAGGTTTTCTTGAAGCCACTTTACTACTTGATAAGACCACGTACACTAGCGTGTGCACTGTTATTAAACAATGCATAAAATAAAATCTTAGAACTATCAATGGAGAAAAGCCCAGGGTTAAAGCACTCCAAACAATCATACTATGTTATTGAATTTCATTCGCTAATTTGCTTATCTTAGTTGTTGATTTGTAGGGTTAATTGTATGATCATGGTTTCCCAACCTCTAATCTTTTACCTAATACGGACATTACAACTACATCATTGAGCAGGGATGAAATATTCCAATTAAGTTAATTAAAGCTATCATCCGACGTATGAATCAAGTAAGGCACCTAAGTACATCCCTGTCCTAGACGCTAAGTTTAATTCTTTATTTTATAAAATAATAAAAATCCAAACTTTCTTTATCATATTCTATCTCCCTATTCCCTCTCCCGAGATCAAAAGGTCGACAATATATATATATATATATATATATATATATATATATATATATATATTATGGGTGATCAATCCATAAAATAATTAAAACAAGAATAAACAAACAACCAAATATGATAAGCAAAATTGATCGAAATTAATCTAAAATAATAGTAATCATGTTCTTGGCTTTAACTCCTTAAATAGGAAGTTTAGACAATAATATTCATAATCATAATCCAATTAATTGAATACAAGATATGAAAAATAAGACTAATTAAAAAAATTAAAACCTAATTAAATTTGTGTAGCAGCTTCCTCCGAATTGTTACTCAGGTGTCCAAGATATATCTTCTACCAAATTGTATCCAGTTGTTTGTGTATATATATTATAAATATTATATCAATCCTAGTGGTAGTAGGAATTGGGCACGGATCCCAGAAATATTCACTAAGATTCCCACTAGTCCCTCTTAAATTACGTGCACCGTTTGACTTAAAGTTGGACCAACCCAAAGCTGTGTCGGCAACATTTAATTGCCGTGTATGAATTATCAACGCAATGCATTGCTGAACGCATTGGGAACATCAATGTGACGCGTTGACTTCGCGTTGGCTCACTGAAATTTGCGTCCAAAAATCTGGTTAAATGTAGACCGTCCTATCCTCTGTCCATGTCTTTTGTGGTGTATTTCCAATGAATTTTCGGCCTTTAAATCATCACTATATCACTGTATTTAGTTCAAAAATCCTCCTACAATATCACACACCAAAATTTAAAGATCAAAACAACACAATAACCTCAACGATAAATCAAAACAAAAGCTAAGATAAGGCAAATTCGCAATGATCTTCCACTCATTATTTAGACTCTTGACTTAATCAAATTAAAATTTGCACATTACAAACAAGTTATTCCACTCATAATTACACATTTAAACCATTTGAAACAAATTAAACACATTAGAATCCAGCGGAACCAACTAAGCGCACACTTAGTTCAAGCTAGTAAAACTAGTTTTCCGGGTTGAACTCTAAATAACTCAATTAAACACAACTTATTTGAAAAATACTTTGGACATTATAAATACACGCTTGGACACTTAAATGCTTATTTATATCAATATTAAAACATTAAGCACACAAATTTCTCTCAAAACAAGGCGAAATGGACTAGAATAATGATACAAAAGTGTATAAAACCACCTCAGATCATCACCCCACA
Source organism: Capsicum annuum (assembly GCF_002878395.1). Classification (NCBI taxonomy): domain Eukaryota; kingdom Viridiplantae; phylum Streptophyta; class Magnoliopsida; order Solanales; family Solanaceae; genus Capsicum; species Capsicum annuum. Next base: position 270,994 of record NW_025893602.1, read on the forward strand.
CTTAAAAACTCTTGTTCGTCCTCGAACAACTCTTTCCTCTAAGAATAAAAATCTGAGGTGACGCTACACTTCTACTAAAATAAATACACTCAAGCTAGTACTACAATGACTACACAAAATGCAAGTTTCTACACAAAACACATTATTTACCTAATTGATAGCTCATGAACACTACTCGAAAACATCCTAACCTAAATAATTAACTCTCCTAAGTGGCAAAATCATACTTATCATTCAATTAAGTACATCTTACAAATCACCCACATTCATCAAACATGTACCCCTCACAATAAGAAAGTTACCCATAATCACTCACATAAATGCAATTTATCACATAATGAGTACAAGAATCAAATTACGCTCACTCTCAAAAAAATTCACAAGTTACATACAATGAACCATAGTCTTGACCTTAGTATAATGATCCACTAATAGTTGAATGTAAAGCTTAGGATCAATTAGGACTTTTTCGAGTTGTAATGTAGGCTAAGGGATGGGTAGGAACTATTTGGGAATAGTGACTAGCCTCTCTAGACACTTTAATACACTACATTATACATTTAAAACAAATGTTCAACAACCAAATTACACTTATTGATTCATCCATGCCTTCTTTTTTGCCCCATTTTTTTAGCATTTTCACAAACACTTGGTGGACGCATAATTTACTAGCACAAGAATCAATTTTTTTTTCACAATCATGACAATATTTCTAGTATTATTTATATCACTCTCAACCACCACACATCAAATATAAACACCAATAACTCTTACCTTGGAGCATCAATTTCACCTTTTTCTTCTTCAATTTCTCAAACTCCTTACTAATTCAATTTTTTTTTCATTAAAGCACTTAGGAGCTTTTTGGATCAAATTAAGGTCTATCAAAGAAGGAAATTTGGCTACTTATGAGGCTACCAAATAAAGAGCTAAAGGCTCAATGGGGGTTAACTAGGATAATGCAAAAGGGTAGGACAAATAAAAGGTACAAAACAAGGCTATCAATGAAATGCCTATATCATCTCCTAAATCCACATTCTTTATTTCTCTTCACACATACATCGGGCAAGTTCTAGACATCACACGCAATAAGAAATATACAAAAAATTCTCACACGCACATGGCACATGCTCAACTCAAAAGGATCATCATAGACTCCTAACCAACAATAGCATGAATTCACATTTTAAGCCAACATGGAAAAGAGTCATAAACTTAAGCCTCGGAGTATCAAAAATAGTAATTCACATCAATCAACATGCTTTTACAAACAAACCCACTTGCATCATATAATCAAAAATAGCACCAACAAGAATATCTCACTTATTCCTAACCTAAATTTTTTTAAATTGAGCCAAAAATTTGGGAAATTTCCCCATCCCATACTTAAAAATCTACTTTATCCCCAAAGTGAACTTTTAAAGTAAGAGAGAGAAATACTCCCTAAGGCCTTTAGTCCTAGCTAGTAGCATCTTCACACATAAATGAGATCCATGGGAGTCCATACTCAATTTTTGTCATGCTCCTTAGCTCAGATTTCCGGTACTCAGACTTCTCAATAACCTGTGACTCAACCAAAAACAAAAACTACGTAAAATGAAAAATAAAAACTAAAAATAAAATATACCTAATTAACTTGGGTTGCCTCCCAAGCAACGCCTAATTTAGTATCGCGGCATGACCCATATCAACTCAACCATATTCCTTCACCCTTTTACTCCCCATTGGGAGCCATTTTTTTATTCTTTTTAGACCTCTTGAGTTGGCACTCTCAAAGTCACCATCTCTCTTCACATCAAACTTCATCATATTGGGACACAACGGTTTCATCTTAGGCCGCTCAATCAGGTAATCCGAAGAGGTCTTTGGTGGACTAACCACCCTACACTTTTCCTTTGCAATAATATTTATCACATACAAATCTTTAATTTAGGGTTTTACTGTGGGTGTTTTTTACACATCAAATACCACTTCTTTATCATCTACCCTCATTTTGAGCATGCCTTCTCTAACATCAATCAAAGCCCCTCCAGTTGCTAAGAATGGACGCCCCAAGATGATAAGTACCTGTTAGTCTGCCTTAAAATCAAGAACAAAAAAGTCAACAGGTATAATGAATTTACCAACCTTTATGAGGACGTCCTCTATTACTCCTTCTAGATATTTTATGGATCCGTCTGCGAGCTGCAAAACCACTGTGATCAATCTTGGCTTTCCCAAGCCTAATGTTTTAAATAATGATAGGGTCATCAAGTTTATGCTTGCCCCCAAGTCACTTAGTGCATGGGCTGCTTTATTCCTAATTTCTTGATCTTTCAATTTCTTGGGGATTTTTTATGTCATTACTGCATTACACTCTTTAGTGAGTGTTGTTGCTCTCACATCTTGCAATTTTACCTTTTTTGCCACCACATCCCTCAAGTACTTTGCATACTTAGGCATACTCTGGAAAATATCTAGCAAAGGTAAGTTAATATGAAGCTCTTTGAATGTATCAATGAACTTTTTGAATAAGGCATCCTTCTTCGCTTTTATTTGCATTTGAGGAAAGGGCAATGACAATGTCTTCTTCACTTTTGGTTCAACAACTTTTGGTCTTAAGTACTCAGACTTCCTTGAATTTTTAGCAACTTTTTTAGGAACCTATTTGGTTATCATATCAGCATTAACCTCCTTTGTTTCCTTTGAAGGTTCTCCTTTAAGATCTTTACCACTTCTTAAGTTGATTGCCATAACCTACTTTAGATTTTCTGTATCTGTTGCCAACCCACCTTGTGGTCTTGTATTTAGTACCTATGATAATTGGCCCACTTGCAACTCTAAGCTTCTCTAGAACACTTTCTGATTCTGTAATTTTTTTTGTTGACTTTTCATATCTACAAATAGTTGTGCTTTCCTAGTTAAGAGTTGTTTGAACATCTCTTCCATGTTGCTCGTTGACTGATTTGATTGGGTTTGCGGCTATAGGGAGTTCCATGATTGATTTGGTGGCTGAGTTTACCACTTTATGTTGTAGGCATTACCATAATTCGTCCATTGAGAATTGCCTACTTACATCACAGATTTTGGATTTGAGGCACACATGGTAGCTGCATGACCACTATTTTTGCATACTTCACACCAACCTACAGCTTGTTGGATGGCATTGTATGTGGCTACAGGTTGTGTTGCTCCCAACTTCAAGCCGCTAAAATAAGTGTTGATCAAATTTTGTAAGGTAGATACCTGTGCTAATAAGGCTGTAAATTGGTCCACCTCCAATACACCTACAATTTTTTTGTGGCACTTCTAGAATCTGTATGCCAATTTGGATTTCCTTCTGCTATGCGGTTCAGCAATGTGTACAGTTCATCATAAGTCGATTCCAGCACTTGACCACCTGCAACTGAATCTAGCAAAATCTTTGTATTGTGATCAAGAGCTTCTAAAAAAGTATGAGCAAGTACCTCATTGGACTATTGGTGATATGGATAATCCCAAAGAAGAGCCTTGAAGAATTCCTAAGAATGAGAGAGGTTTTCATCAGGCTTATGTTTGAAGCTCACTATCTTACTGCGAAGTCTCCCAGTCTTGCCTAATGAAAGAATCTGATAAGGAACTTTCTGGATAAGTCGTCCCATGATGTGATTGAATTGGCCAGCTCCGTATTCAATAACCTTTTAGCTTCCCCCAAAAGTGAATGGGTAAACAGTGTCGGCCTCACATAATCTGGAGTCACCCCAGTCGAAGTAAATGTATCAGTGCTCAAAGAAAGTATGCAAGTGGACTTGTGGATCCTCGTGTGAAAGCTCTGCAAACTGTCCACTGCTAATAAAGAGCTGCACCATATTATGTTTCAACTTGAAATTCCCCCCATCTACCGGTCTTTAAATTGGGGAAGTCAAGTATGTTGGAAGTGGGACTGCCACTTCCCTAACTGTCCTTTGGGTTGGTTGTTCTTCAGCAATTGGAACAGTATTTTCTTGGTCTTCTTGGAATTGAGGAATTCTGGGGAGAAGGATTGCTTCTCTCCTGTGTTGATGGTAAAGTTACTCAGGTTCAGAGCTTGGTTCAACCAAGTCATGATCCCTTTCTAACTTTCTACTTTGAAAACCTTTTTCCTGCCAAAACAAAACCAAGATCAAGCGTAAAAAACACCAAATAAATCCAAAAGTACAATTAAAATAAATAATTTCTCAATAATAAGTCCCCAACAATGGCACCAAAAACTTAACAGTGCACACGCAAGTGTACATGGTCTACCAAGTAGTAAAGAGGCCTTCAAGAAAGCCGAGTATCGATCCCACAAAGACTTGATTTAACAATGATTTAATTTTAGTTCACAGTTTAGATTAATTTAGTGCAAAAGTAACCAAAAAGAATTTATAATTTTTGTAAATTAAAAATATATTAAACAATGCGTAAAATTAAATCTTGAAACAATCAATGGAGAAAATCCTAGGGTTAAAGCACTACGAACAATCATACTATGCTGTTGAATTTCATTCGCTAATTTGCTTATCTTGGTTGCTGATTCGTAGGGTTATTTAAGCATGATCATGGTTTCTCCACCTCTAATATTTTACCTAATATGGACATTACAACTACATCATTGAGCGGGGATGCAATAATCCAATTAAGTTAATTAAAGCTGCCATCCTACGTATGAATCAAGTAAGGCATCTAAGTACATCCCTGTCCTAGATGCTAAGTTTAATTCTTTATTATATAAAAGAATAAAAATCCAAACTTTATTTATTTCCATGTTCTATCTCCCTATTCCCTCTCCCTAGAACAAAAATTCAACAATATATATGTATTTTATGGGTGATTAATCCATAAAACTAATCCATAAAACAAATAAAACGAGAATAAACAAACAACCAAAACGAGAATAAACAAACAACCAAATATGATAAATAAAATTAATCGAAATTAATCCAAAATAATAGTAATTATGTTCTTGGATTTAATCCCAAAAAGAGGAAGTTTTGCCAATAATATTCGTAATCATGATCCAATTAATTGAATATATGATATGAAAAATTAAAGACTAATTTAAAAAATTAAAAACCTAATTAAAATTGTATAGCAGTTTCCTATGAATTGTTGCCCAGCTGTCCAAGATATATCTTTCACCAAATTGTATCCAATTGTATGTGCCATGTATATATATTATAAATAATATATCAATTCTAGTGGTATTAGGAATTGGGCACGATCCCAAAAATATTCACAAAGATTCCCACTAGTTCCTCTTAAATTACTTGCACCGTTTGACTTAAAGTTAGGCTAACCCAAAGCTGTGTCAATTGCCATGTATGAATTATCAATGTGATGCATTTCTCAACGCATTGTGAACATCGACGTGACGCGTCGACTTAGCATCGGCTCACTGGAATTTGCGTCCAAAAATCTGGTTAAGTGTAGATCGTTCTATCCTTTGCCCATGTCTTTTGTAGTGTATTTTCAATGAATTTTTGGCCTTTAAATCATCACTATATCACCATATTTAGTTCACAAAGAATCCTACAATATCACACACCACAAATTAAAGATCAAAACAACACAATAACCTCAACAACAAATCAAAATAAAAGCTAAGATAAGACAAATTCATAATGATCTTCCATTTATTATTTTGACTCTTGACTTAATCAAATTAAACTTTGGAAATTACAAATAAGTTATTCAACTCATAATTACACATTTAAACCATTTGAAACAAATTAAACACATTAGAATCCAACGGAACCAACTAGACATAGACTTAGCTCAATCTAGTAAAACTAGTTTTTCGGGTTGAACTCTAAATGATTCAATTAAATACAGCTTATTTGAAATATACTTTGGACATTATAAATACACACTTGGACACTTAAATACATATTTATATCAATATTAACACATTAAACACACGAATTACTCTCAAAACAAGGCAAAATAGGCTTGAATAATAATACAAAAGCATATAAGACAACCTTAGATCACGTGTTTTAGGCCAAAAATTAACCGAGGATCCTAGGAAAGATGAGGATCAGGGGAGTATGGGTTTTTGGGTTCATCGGGTCATTTGTGTGATCAAACGACTTGAACGAGATATTTTTGGTCCAAATCGGTGTGCTATAGCTAATGATTTTAGGGGTGAGCTCGGTTCCCAAGCGTGTTTTGGGCCAAAAATTGATTGAAGGCTCAAAGTCAGGCTAAGGAGCAGACGAGCGTGGGCTTTTGGAGTTGGTGAGACAGTTTGTGTGGTCAAATGGCTGTCACAATGTGAAAGGGCCATTTTTGGTCCCAATTAGTGTGTTGTTGCTCATGGTTTCTGGGGTAGTCCCTGGGCCCAGGTATGTTTTGGGCCAAAAATTGATTGAGGCTCCTAGGCACGCTAAAGAGTAGGAGAGTGTAAGACACTGGGGTTAGCCGGGCCATTTAGGTGGCCAAACTGGTGAAACAGCGGAAATAGGCCATTTTCAAGAAAAATTGATGTGCTGGTGCTTGCGATTCTGGGGGTGGGCCCGGGTCTTGGGTGTATTTTAGGTCAAAAATTGACTGGAGGCTCCCTGGCAGGTTGAGGGAAGGTCAAACGACCAAAAAAATAAAAATGGGCCATTTTAAAGCTAAATCGATGTGCTATAGCTTATGGTTCCAATGGTGGGCCCTGGACCGAGCGTGTTTTGGGCCAAAAATTGGTTGGGGTCTCCTAGGTAAGCTGAAGAGTAATGGAGTATGGGCCGTTATGGTCGGTGGGGCTGTTTGAATATTAAACAGGCAAAACGGTATGAAAGTGCCATTTTCAAGCCAAATCTATGTGCTGTAGCTCATGGATCGATGTGTGGGCTCGGTTTCGGGAGTGTTTTGGGCCAAAAATCGATCGGAGGTTCCCAGATAGGCTGAGAAGTAGGGAAGTATAGGTCATTGGGGTCAACGGGGCCGTTAGTATGCTTAAACAGATGAAATGATGTGAATAAGACATTTTTGAGCAAAATAGATATGCTATAGGTCGTGGTTCCGGGGGTAGGCTCGGGCACTTTTTGGGCTAAAAATTGATTGGGGGCTCCTTAGCAGGACGAGGAGTGGGGGAGGGGGGTAAAAGTTATTGGGGTCGACAGGGCCGTTTAGGTGGTCAAACGGGCAAAATGGTAGGCTAAATTAGTGCACTATAGTTCACAGTTTTGGGGGTAGGACCGAGCGTATTTTGGACCAAAAATCAATCGAAGGCTCCCAGATAGGTTGAGTAGTGGGGGAGTGTGGACGTTGGGGTCGGCTGGACCTTTTAGGTGGTCAAAAGGTCAAAACAACATAAACGGGCAATTTTTAGGCCAAATCAGTGTGCTATTGCTCTCGATTTTAGGGTTAGCTTGGGGGCTGCACGCGTTTTGGGCTAAAAATTGATCGAGGTCTCCTATGAAGGCTAAGGAGTAGGGGAGTATAGACTTTTGGGGTCACCAGGGCCGTTTGGATGGTCAATCGGGAGAAATGTCATAAATGGGCAATTTTCTATCTAAATCGATGTGCTATAGCTCACGATTCTAGAGGTGGGATTTGAGATCGGGCGTATTTTTGTTCAAAAATTAACCGAGGGATCCCAGGTAGGCTGAGGAGTGGGGAAGTGTTGGTTATTAGGGTCGTCAAAGCCGTTTGGGTGGTTAACTGGGCAAAACAGCGTGAACGAGTCATTTTTGGGCTAAATTGGTGTGCTGTAGCTCGAGGTTCCTGGGGCGGGCTTGAGCCCGGGGCGTATTTTGGGCCAAAAATAGACTATGGGCTCCCAGCCAGGCTGAGGAGTGAAGAATTATAGGACGTTGGGGTAGGAGGGGCCGTTTGGGTGGTTGAATGGGTGAAAAGAGCTCATGGGTCATTTTTAGTCAAATTCAGTGTACTATAGCTCACGGTTTCATGGGTGAGCCTGAGACCAGGTATTTTTTAAGAAAAAAATTATTTGAGTTACTCCCAGACAGGTAGAGAAGTGAGGAAGTGTGTGTTGTTGGGGTCCTCGGGGTCGTTTGGGTAAGCAAATAGGCGAACTAACATGAATGGGCCATTTTTAGTCCAAATTAGTGTGCTATAGATCACGGTTTCGAGGTTCTGCCCATGGCTCGGGCATGTTTTAGGCTGAAAATTAATTGGGGGCTATTAGGGGAGTTGAGAAGTAGTGAAATGTGGCCCGTTTGGGTCAACGAGGCCATTTGGGTGGTCAAACGGGCAAAATGACATAAACGGGCCATTTTCGAGCCAAATTTGTATGCTATAGCCCATGGTTAAAGGGTGGAACTAGGTATTAAGTGTTTTTTGGGCCAAAAATCAACCGAGGGCTCCTAGGCAGGTTGAGGAGCAGGGGAGTATTGATCGTTAGGGTCGGTGAGGCCGTTTGGGTGGTCAAATGGAAGAAACAGCGTAAATGGGCTATTTTCAGACCAAATCGGTGTGCTATAGCTTATGATTCTAGGGGTAGGCTCAGGGCCCAGGCATATTTTGAGCTAAAAATTGACTGAGGGCTCCAAGGCAGGCTGAAGAGTGGGCGAGTATGGGCAGTTAGGGTCGGCAGTGCCATTTGGGTAGTCAAACAGGCAAAAAGGCACAAACGAGCCATTTTCGGTCTAAATTGGTGTTCTATAGTTCATCGTTCTGGAGGGTGTGCCTGAGGCTCGGGTATGTTTTATCCAAAAATCAACCAAGGGCTCTTAGGCAGGTTGAGGAGAGAGGGAATATGGGCCGTTGTGGTCAAAGGGGCTATTTGGGTGGTCAAATGAGTGAAACAATGCAAATGGACCATTTTCGAGCCAAATCGATGTGTTATAGTTCATGTTTCCAGGATGGGCTTGGGGATCGGTGATGACGTCCAAGAAATACCTCCTTTCAGAAGATGGTACAATTGATGTCAAGATATAATTAACCAACTAAGGTTAGGGTTGAATCCCATGGGAACATGTGGAATTGCAGTTATCATCAGTTGTAGTCTACGGGCTGTACTGGATAGTAAATAGGGGGATTTGTTTGTAGTAGTCTTGAGAAAGTAACAATATTAACTTTGATTGTGAACACTAGGATTCTGTTCACCCTGGCTTCTCTACTCTGTAGGTTTATCGTGCTATGTTGAACCAACCCAATACCTTATATGCAAAATCGAGAAGTTATGTAAATTTTATAGTCTTTTGGAAGAGTGGAAGGATTTACCCTTTACCTTTTGAGTCTCAGGATGTCGCATTGCTAACCCTTGTATTGATTCCAATTAACTATTACCTTTTGAGTCTCTAGTTATTAGATGAAAGCTAACTAGGGCTATTCAAAACCAAACCGTATCCAATAAGCCAACCGCAAAATTAACTTATTGGCTTATTGGATAAACGGTTGGTGAACGGATTAAATTTTTTAACTAATGGCTTATTGGTATAGGGGTGGATTACTTAATTTCCTTATTGGATAAACCGTTAACCCATTAAGAATTACCATATATATTTATACTTTTCTACCTAGGTATATAAAAATTAAAATACACATTATATTATTATAAAATATAAAGTGTAAATCCAATTTATCTAAATTCTAGTGGAATAACCTAAAACTCATTCCAAATTAAACCCTAATAAAAATTAACGAATAAAGTTATTACTTATTAGGAGTATCAGTCTAGTAATATACCGCATATTATTTTCAAAGCAAAAGTTCTAGACTTCTGGTTGACTGTTTTCTTCAGTGTGCTTAGGTTTTTCTACTGGTAATCTCGTATGCACATCTTCATCTCTATATCATTTCTTTATTAATTCAGTCTTTGTTTTTTTATCTGCTTAAATTTATTTTTTATGTTTCTTTAATTGCTCAAATTTTGTATGGATCACTAATCGTTATTGCATTACTTGTTAATTTTCATGTTCTTTGTTCCAATACTGATAATTCATGAATAGATTTTTCTTATCACAACAACTCAAAATCAACTCATAGCTTCTAAGGTGATAGGTGAAAGTGAGAATTTAAATCGAGCAAGTCAATTCGAAAAAACTAAAACTCAGAAGGCAATTGCTAAAAGAAGGAAAAAAAAGGTCAGAAGCGTGGAATCATTTTATAGAAATCGCTAGTCCTAAAGGTACAAAAGCAAAATATGTCCATTGCTTCCATGAGTATTCTTTTAAGTCAAGAGATGGTACGTCCACTCTTCTTGGTCATCTATCGATGTGTCCTAAGCATACTCCTACTAGTGTTGATAAAAAACAATCAAATTTACCTTTTAAAGCTATTCTAGGTGGTAGTCAAGGTGACGTAGCTGTTGTACCTTGGAAATTTGACCAAGAAGAGTGTAGGAAGGCTTTATGTCGTATGGTGATAATTTATGAGCTTCCTTTTAACTTTGTTGAAAAAGAAGGTTTTCAGGCATTTATGAAAGTGACACAATCTCATTTTTGGATCCCTTTCCATAGTACTATCACTAGGGATTGTTTTAATCTCTATAATAAAGAAAAACAAAAGCTGAAAAGGTATTTTGTGGAAACAAAACAAGGAATCTGTATAACCACTGATACTTGGACTTCCATTCAAAGAATCAATTACATGTGTATAACTACCCATTGGATTGATAGTGAATGTAATATGCATAAGAAAATTCTTATTTTTGTCCTATTATTAGCCATAAAGGTGAAGATATGGCAAATGATATTGGTAAGTGCTTACGTGTGTGGGGGATAAATAAAATATTCACTGTCACTATATATAATGCGAGCTCATATTATGTAATGGTAAAAGAACTATCTAAGCATTTGACAAAGATGGGAACTAATCTGAAGAATGTTGATCACCTCCATGTGAGGTGTATGGCCATATTATGAATCTTGTTGTCCAGGATGGCTTGAAAGAAAGTTATCTGTCTATTAAACGTGTTAGACATGCAGTGAGATATGTTAGGCAATCCCCTGCGAGGTTGAAAAAGTTTCAAGAAAGTTGTGATGATGAACAACTCAGTTGCAAGAAATATTTATGCTTAGATGTTTCAACTAGGTAGAACTCCACCTACCTAATGTTGAATAGGGCGGTTGAATTTGAGAATGCATTTACAAATTATGCTTCTAATGAAATTGGCCTGAGATATTATCTTGAGAATTCTTATATTGAAGTTGGAGGTACTGCTGGTGAACTTTTGAGTAGTGATTGGGTGCACGTGAGAAGGATTACAAAATTTCATGAAATCTTTTATCTTCTTACTTTGAAAATATCTGGATCACTTTATGTTACATCTATTATTCATTTTCTTAAAATTTGTGCTGTTGTTGTTTATTTGAATCAATTGATTGCAAGTGAAGATACTGATTTAAGTAATATGGCGAGGAAAATGAAAGAAAAATTTGATAAGTACTGGGGTGATCCAATAAAAATAAATAAGATAATTTTTATTTCATGTGTTCTAGATCCTCGTTACAAGCTTGATTCAGTTGGCTATGCACTTGTAAAGATGTTTGGGGAAAATCAAGGTCTATCTTTAAAAACAGCAGTAAAGGAATACATGATTTTATTATTTAATGAATATGTAAAATCCAGTTCAAAAGGGCTTGGGGTTGCTGTATCTTGACCTTGCTCTTTACTGGAGACATCTACTTTAGTGATTTCTGGAAGTCAACTAAGTACCTAAGGTACAGGACCCTTCGATTCACTCATGCAAGATCTAAAGCAGTATAAAGTTGTGAATGGAGGTGTAGATGCTAGAACAAAGTTAGATAAATATTTTGGAGAAGAAACTGAAGATGATGATACTAAAGATTTTAAAATCCCGCCCTGGTGGAAAATAAACGCAACAAGATTTCCTGTTCTTGCTAAGATGGCTTGTGATGTATTAGCTATTCCGATTTCAAGTATAACATCTGAATCTGCGTTTAGTATAGGAGGATGTCTTCTTTATTCATTTAGGAGTTCATTGACTCCTAAATTGGTGCAAGTTCTAGTGTGTCTTCAAGATTGGCTTCGAAGTGAGCAATTAAAACAACCTGTTAGTGTTGAGGAAAATCTTGATAATCTCGAGCAAATTGAAAAAGGTAATAGTATTATCTTTACGTGTGATGTTGTTATAAATGATTTTTATGTATTAGTTTACTCATTATATTATTCTTCTCTTCAAATTTAGCTAGAGTAGGAAAAGACCCTACTGTATTTGACGTCTAGTACAATTATACAAGCCTACAAGATAGCTTTCCTTTCACTAGGGTTGTGCAAAAACCGAACCACCAATAAACCGAACCGATAAAAATGTTATTGGGTTATTGGTATTGGGTTATCGGGTTAACTGTTTTTATTAGTTTTATAAAAAATTTTATTAGGTAAATGGTTCGGTATTGGTTTTAGCTTATTGGGTTATCGGTTAAACCGATAACCCGATAAGGATGCACTAAGTTATTATTTTATCCCTATTTATGTTATATATTTTAATCTCTCTCTCTCTCTCTCTCTATCTATATATATAGATATGTGTATGTATATAGATTATATGCACTACTAATTCATAATTCAGTGATTCACAAAATATTAACCTATTCAGGGCAACAAAGGCACCATATAAAGTTCGGCTATTATCGTAATAAAAAGCTTGAAACATTTATAGCTTCCAACAATTAGGATTCAATTTTTTCCTAACTAATATTTAGTTCAAGTTTGAAGATTCTTATAAACTAAAATGCATTGCGTAGGTTTCGGCGGTAATTAAGATTTCATTTTTTTTATGTTAGTTGTTACTATTTCTATTTTATAAGTATTTTCTTATTGGTTAAACCAAAAACCAAACCATTAAGGAGCAAAAACCGATAAACCGAAATCGATAAGAAAATATATTATTGGTTGGTTATTGGTTCTACATATTAAAAAATCAAAAATCGATAAACCGAACCAAAAACACGTAAAATCAAACTGAACTGACCGATTAGTATAAAAAGAAGAAGATAAAAGTCATCATGTTATGTTTCTTTTCACTGTTCATATTATTCTTAGCTATTAATTATGTTTTAGAATTGATTCTTTAAGTGGGGTTGTTATGTTCTTAATTCAAATGAGTATGATATATTTATATTGTCATGGCAGTGGTGAGCTGAAGCGTTGTTCGTCTTGCTTGTTCTTTAAGGTATCTTGTTTTGTTTATATTTATTGTTCACCTAACAATCTTTATGGTGTAATTTCTTATTATGTATTAGTTTGTGATGATAGAAGCTTCTTAAGTTGATGATTTAATTTAAGCTTCTCAAGTTCATGATTGAATTTAACTGATTGAAAAAAATGAAGATCGTTCCAACAGAAGAATCTTGGTGTTTGTTATTAGTGGGTAAGAGAAAGAGGGTCTTGGAAGTACGCCTAATATTTTCAATGATAGAAATCTGCAGCCCATGATTTGTATCATTGTCGTTGAGTATTTGAACTGATAGCTTTCGTTCACTAATCTCTGGAAGGATTTAGTTTTAGTTAAGAGCGTATGTTTACTGGTGGTCAAAACATTCTTAAAAACTTAGTAGAAAATGTGTTTCACAAAGCCAATACTATTGGCATTCTTGCACTAGCTAATACTATTGCCAAAGTGACAACAATATTGAATCAAAAGTATTGGCATTCCTGCACTAGCTAATACTATTACCAAAGTGACAACAATATTGAATCAAAAGTATTAGCATTCCTGCATTAGATAATACTATTAACTAATCAAAATTATTCTTAGTTGTGTTTGCCTTTATGAATGGATACAACTTGTAACTTGGCTGCTCCTGCTGTATTCTTAAAGGTAATGTTCATTGCAATAAATCCTTGCCCATCTACAACTACATGAGTGATTATATAAATTTAGGTCCATGAAACTATTTAAAATGAAACTATTCTGATGTTGTCACTGTGAAAAGAAAAGAATGTTCTATTCTATTTTGTTTTCTAGTTTTGAGACACATTCAAGTAGGAATTATGGATGTCCGATAAACCATCTGATAACCGCTCGATAATTGTTTATCCATTACCGAACCAACCAATATCTTATCGGTTAGCCAGTGGATTTGTATATTTTAAAATCCATAACCGTTAAGCAAAACTGTTAAGTGTAATGGTCCATCCAATCCAACTGATAAGTATCCCTAAAGCTAACGGCCATTCACTATATTCCATTATGCTGCAATGGACCAATAATTAACTCCCAAATTACTATTATCATTATCTTTTCCAAGTCATTGCTTCTCTTTATGAGTAAGTAGCAATATCTAGGCGGGATCCTAATGTTTGCAACTGCTAAGACAACTATGATAATGAAGATAATGCAATGCATGCCATGGGTATTGGTTTAATTCAACAATCACACTTCCCCTACTTCCTCAATCAGCTAGGGTTTGGCCAACCCTATCTAAGGGTTTTTAGCTGCTCATACTTGTGCAAAAATCAATAACATTCAAAATTGAAGGCTTAGATGAAGTTGCAATGATCAGATGAATTAAAACCCAAAATCGTAACTTGATTAACCAACTCAAGTTAATACAAGAAAATCCTAAGATAAAAGAGGGATCTTGGAATCAAAATATGTTTGTGAGTATCAAAAGTGTGTAGCTGCTACTAAAAAGTACATAAGGGGTATTTATAATATAAGAGAAAACCCTAAAAACAAAGCCCGGATGAAATAGGAGAAAACAGAGTTGTTTGCCAAATGCTCTTTGTACCTGTGGTCTGACATAGGGCGTAGGGCAAAATCCATAAGCTATAGCCCACGGTTCTTGGGTGGGCCCGGAGGCAGGCGTATTTTGGGCAAAAAATTGATTGAGGGCCCCTTGGTAGCTGAGGAGCGGCCTAGTGTGGGCCATTAAGGTCGATGGGGCCATTTAGGTGGTCAAACAGGTGACACAGTGTGAACGGGGTAATTTCAGGATAAATTGGTGGGCTATAGCCCACGGTTCTAGGGGTGGGCCCGGTTTTGGACATCTTTTGGGCCAAAAATCAATCAGAAGCCCCCAGGTAGGCTGAAAAGTAGCCTAGTATGGGCCGTTGGAGTCAGCGGGTCCATTTGGGTGGTCAAACGGGCAAAACGGCGCAAATAGGGTATTTTTTAGCCAAATTGTTGCGCTATAGCCCATAGTTCTATGGGCGAGCCTAGGGCTCAGGCATGTTTTGGGCCAAAAATCAACTGAGGGCCCCACGCATGCTGAAGAGCGGCCTAGTGTGGGTCGTTGGGATTTGCAGGGCCATTTGGGAGATCAAACGGGCGAAACAATGCGAACAGGGTATTTTTGAGCTAAGCCAATGTGCTATAGCCCTCGGTTTTGGTGGTGGGCCCAAGTCCCAGGCATGTTTTAGGCGAAAAATTGATTGAGGTCTCCCAGGCAGGCTGAAGAATGGCCTAGTATGGGCCGTTGGGGTCGGTGGGGCAATTTGGATAGTTAAACAAGTAAAATGGCACAAATAGGGCATTTTCAAGCCAAATCAGTGTACTATAGCTTGCGATTCTAGGGGTGGTATGGGGGCCCGAGCATTTTTTGGGCCAAAAATCGATTTTGGCCCACAAGAAGGTTGAGGAGCGGGCTAGTGTGGGAAGTTAGGGTTGGCGGAGCTATTTGGGTTGTCAAACAGGATAAAAATTGATAGAGGCCCTCCAGGCAGGATGAGGAAAACCTAGTGCATCCATTGGGGTCGGCGGGGCCATTTGGATGGTCAAACAGGAAAAATGGTGCTAACGGGGCATTTTGGGCCAAATTAGTATGCTATAGCCCATGGTATCGGGGTAGGCTCGTGGCTCGAGCATTTGTTATGCCATTTGGGTCGGTTAGGTCGGCGTGGCCATTTGTTTGGTCAAACGGGTGAAACGACGTGAATGGGGCATTTTTGGGCCAAATCAGTGTGCTATATAGCCCACGGTTTTAGGGGTGGGGCCAAGGCTCAGGTGTGTTTTGGATTGAAAAATCTATTGAGGCTGCCAGGCAGGCTGAGGAGCAGCCTAGTATGGGCCATTCAGATTTGCGGGGTAATTTGTATGGTTAGAAAAGCAAAACGGCACGAACGGACATTTGTGAGCCAAGTTGATATGCTATATCCCACTATTCCGGAGGTGATATCGAGGATGTTTTGGGATAAACATCGACCGAGACCCCTCAGGCAGGCTGAGGTGTGGCTTATTATGGGTCGTTGGAGTTGGAAGGCCAATTTTTGTGGTCAAACAAGCGAAAAAGCATGAATGACATTTGTGAGCCGAATTGATGTGCCTTAGCCCACGATTCCGGGGGTGATCCCGGGGTTCGGGCATATTTTTGGCCAAAAATTGATAGGAGGCCCATAGTCAGGATGAAAGTAGCCTAGTATAGGTTGTTGGGGTCGGTGGGGCCATTTGTGTAGTCAAAGGGCCAAAATAACGAGAACAAGGCATTTTTTGGCCAAATCGATGTGCTATATCCCACGGTCCAGGGGTGGGCCCAATGCCCGAGCGTGTTTTGGATAAAAATTAATTGGGGGCTTCCAAGCACGCTAAAGAGCAGCCTAGTATGGGAAGTAGGGGTCGGCAAGGCCATTTGGGTGGTCAAATAGGCAAAACAGTGTGAATGGGGCATTTTCGAGCTAAATCGGTGAGCTATAGCCCATGGTTTTGAGGGTGAACATGGTGCCTAGGCGTGTTTTGGGTCGAAAATCCACCAGGCCCCCCAGGCAGGCTGAGGATCAGCCTAGTATGGGCCCTTGAGGTCGACAGGGCCAATTGGGTCGTCAAATGGGCAAAACGGCACGAACAGGATATTAAGGGCCAAATCGATGTGCTATAGCCCACGATTAGGGTAGGTTCGGGACCCGGGCGTGTTTTGGGTCAAAATTGGTCGAGAACCCCTAGGTGGTCTAAGGAGTGGACTAGTATTTGTTGTTGTGGTTGGCGGGGCCATTTGCATGGTCAAATATGCCAAACGATGCTAATGGGGCATTTGGAGGCCAAATTAGTGTGTTATAGCCCACGGTTCCCGGGGAGGGCCTGGGGCCGAGCGTACTTTTGGACAAAAATTAATTGGAGTCCCCCCAGATAGGCTAAGTTGCAGCCTAGTAGCGGCCGTTAGAGTTGGCAGGGCCATTTGGATCATCAAACGGGAGAAACGACATGAATTGGGCATTTTAGGCTAAATCAGTGTGCTATAGCCCATGGTTTTGAGGTGGTCCAGGGGCTCGAGCATATTTTGTGCAAAAAATTAATTGAGGGCCCCCGGGAAGGGTGAGGAGACGCCTAGTGTAGGACGTAAAAGTCAGCGAGACTATTTGTGTGGTCAAAAGGGCGAAACGGCGTGTACGAGGCATTTTTAAGAAATATTGGTGTGCTATAGCCCACGGTTCTAAGGGTGTACCCAAGAACGAGCGTGTTTTGGGCCAAAAATTGATTGAGGGCCCTAGGAAGGCTGAGGAGAGACTTAGTGTGGTCTATTGGGGTCGACAGGGCTATTTGGATGGTCAAATAGGAGATACGGTGCGAATGAGTCATTTTCAGGCCAAATCGATGTACTATAGCCCACGGTTCCAAGGGTAGGCCAAGGGCCTAGGCTTGTTTTGGACCAAAAATTGATTGGGGACCCCATGAAGGCTGAGGTGCAACCTAGTGTGGGTCGTTGGGGACGCCTGGGTAATTTGCATGGTCAAACGAGCGAAACGGCATGAGCAGGGCATTTTCTTGATAAATCGGTGTGCTATAGCCCACGGTTTCAAGGATGGGCCTGAGGATTGAGTGTATTTTGGGCCCAAAATAAATCAAAGGCCTTCAGGTAAGCTGAGGAGCAGGATAGTATGGGACGTTGGGGTCAGCGAGACCATTTGGGTTGTCAAAGGGGAGAAATGGACAGACGGGGCATTTTTGAGCTAAATCAGTGTGATATAGCCCACTATTCCAGAGGTGGGCCCAGGTCTTGAGTGTATTTTGGGCTGAAAATTGATTGAGGGTCCCCAAGCAGGCTGAGGAGCAGCCTAGTGTGGGACTTTGGGGTTGACGGGGCTATTTGGGTTGTTAAACGGGTGAAACAGCGTGAATGGGGCATTTTTGAGTTAAATCGATTTATGGGTGGGCCTGGAGCCCAGACATTTTTTGTTCAAAAATAGATCGGAGGCTCCCAGGAAAGTTAAGGAGCAGGGAAGTATGGGTTTTTGGGGTTGGCGGGTCCATTTGGTTGGTCAAGAGGGAGAAACGACCCGAATGGGCCATTTTTGGTCCAATTAGTATGCTATACCTCACGGATTCGGGTGTGGGCCTGAGGCTTGAGCATGTTTTTGGTCAAAAATCGATTAGGGGTTCCCATGAGGACTGAAGAGTGGGGGAATTTTGACCATTACGGTCGGCGGGGTTGTTTAGGTGGTCAAACTGGCAAAACAGCGTGAACGGGCCATTTACGAGCCCAATCGGTGTGCTATAGCCCACGATTCTAGGGGTAGGTCTGGGGCTCGGACATGTTTTAGGCCCTTAGATCAGAGAGCCCCAAACAGGCTAAACAGAAGCCTAGTGTGGGCCGATGGAGTGGGCGGGGACATTTGGGTTGTCAAACGAGCAAAATGTGGCCCAAGGTTCCAAGGGTGTGCCCGGGTCCCGGGCGAGTTTTGGGCCAAATGTTTTGGGCCAAAAATTGATCGAGGGCCCACAAGTAGGATGAGGAGCCTAGTGTGATCCTTTGGGGTTGACGGGGCCATTCGGGTAGTCAAACAGGGGACACAGTGCGAATGAGGCATTTTCGGGCCAAATCAATTTGCTATAGCCCACGGTTCTAGGGGTGGATGTGGGCCCCCGATTATATTTTGGGCAAAAAATCAACTACCCCCTTTCGGCAGGTTGAGGAGTGGCCTGGTGTTAGCCGTTGGAGATGACGGGGCCATTGGATGGTCAAATGGGTGAGATGGTGCGAATAGGCAGTTTTGGGCCAAATCAGCATGATATAGCCTACGGTTTTAGAGGTGGGCTTGGGGCTCGGGCATTTTTAGAGATAAAAATTTATTGAGGACCCTAAAATGGTTGAGGAGTGGCCTAGTATGGGCCATTAGGGTCATCAGAGCTATTTGGGTGATAAAACAGGTAAAACAGCTAAATCGGGGTGTTTTCGAACCAAATCGCTGTGTTGTAGCCCACTATTCTCGAGGCTCAGGCATGTTTGCACTGTTTAGGCCATTTGACTACTCAAATGGCCCTGCCCACCCAAACAAACAACACTAGGATGCTCCCCAACCTCACTGACCTACTCCGATCGATTTTTGGCCCACGACACGCCCGAACCGCCGGCCTACCCCCAAAACCGTGGGCTATAGCACACTGATTTGGCTTGAAAATGCTTTGTTTGCATTGTTATGCCCGTTTGACCACCCAAATGGCACCAAACTCCAAAACACACCACACTAAGATGCTCCCCAGCTTCCCTAGCATGCCACGATCGATTTTTGTCCCATAGCACGCTTGGACCCCGGGTCCACCCCCGAAAATGTGGGCTATAGCACACCCATTTGGCTAGAAAATGCCCTGTTTGTACCGTTTTGCTTGTTTGACCACCCAAATGGCTATGCCCACCCAAACAGACCACTCTAGGACCTTCCCCAGCCCCTCTGGTACATTTCGATTGATTTTTGGCCCACGACACACCCGGAGCCCGGGTCCACTCCCAGAACCATTGGCTATAGCACATCGATTTAGCCCGAAAATGCCCCATTTACATTATTTCATCTGTTTGATCACTCAAATGGCCCCTCCCACCCTAATGGACTGCACTAGGATGCTCCCCAGCCTCCCTGGCATGCCCTGGAAGAGTTTTGGCCATGGCACGCTCGAACCCCGAGCCCATCTCCAGAATCGTGGCCTATAGCACACTGATTTAGCCTAAAAATGCCTCGTTTGCACTGTTTTGTTTGTTTGACAACCCTAATTGTTTTGAACACCCAAACAGACCATACTAGGACACTCATCAGCCTCCCTGGCACACCCCTGCTGATTTTCATCCCACGACACGCCCAAACCCTGGAAACATAGGCTGTAGCACACTGATTTGGCTCAAAAACACCCCGTTTTCACCGTTTTGCCTGTTTGACAACCCAAATGGCTACGCCCACCCAAAAGGACCAAACTCGAATGCTCCCCAGCCTCTCTGGCATGCCTCAGACAATTTTAGACCCACGGCATGCTCGAACGCTAGGTCCAACCCCAAAACTATAGGCTTTAGCGCACCGATTTAGATCAAAAATGCCCGTTTACATCGTTTTGCCCATTTGACCACTCAAATGGCCCCGCCCATAAAAACAAACCACACTAGTATGCTCCTCAACCTCCCTGGAACATGCCGGTCAATTTTTACTGATAGCATGCCCGGACCCCGGGCCCACCCCCAAAATTATGGCCTATGGCACACCAATTTGGCCCAAAAATGTCCCGTTTGCACCGTTTCGCATGTCTTACCACCTACATGGACCCACCCAACCAAATGGACCACAATAGGATATTCCCCAACCTCCCTGGCATGCCCGGGTTGATTTTCATTCCATGACACGCCCGAACCCTGGGACCACCTCTGGAACTGTGGGCTATAGCACACCAATTTGGCCCGAAAATGCTCCATTTGCACCATTTCTCTTGTTTGACCACAAAAATAGCCCCACACACACAAACGGACCATACTAGGATGATCCCTGGTCTTCCTAGCATGCCCCAAAAGTTTTTTGGCCACAGAACGCCTGGAACCGTTGGCTATAGCACATCGACTTGGCTTAAAAAAACCCTGTTGGCGTCGTTTCGCCCGTTTGACCACCCAAATGGCCACGTCAACCCAAATGACCCATAATATGCCTATACACAGAGTCCCTATCATTCCTCGATCGATTTTGGACCCATAGCATGCCTGGTTCCGGGCCCATCCCTAAAACCGCGGGCTATAACACACCAATTTGGCCCAAAAATGCCTCGATTGTACCGTTTTTCCCGTTTGACCACACAAATGGCCTTGCCCACCTAAACCAACCATACTACAATGCTTCCCAGCCTCCCTAGAATACCCTGAATGATTTTCAACCATGATACGCGTGGACGCTGGGCCTACCCTTGGAACCGTAGGCTATAGTACACTGATTTGGTTCGAAAAAGCCCAGTTTGCATTATTTCACCTGTTTGACCACCCAAACGGTCCTACCTACCCAAATGGATTGCACTGGGATTTTCCCCAGCCTTCCTGGCATACCCTGATTGATTTTTGGCCCATAGCACATCCGAACTCCGAGCCCACCTTCAAAAGCATGGGCTATAGCACATCGATTTGGCCCGAAAATGCCCCATCTACATCGTTTCACCCGTTTGAACACCTATATGGCCAGGCCCACCCAAATGGACTACACTAGGATGCTCCCAAGCCTCCATTGCATGCCGTAGTCTATTTTTGACCCACGAAATGCCTGGACTCCAGGCCCACCCCCAGAACCGTGGGTTATAGCAAACCGATTTGGCCAGAAATGCCCCGTTTGCACTGTTTCGCCCATTTGACCACCCATTTTGCCCCGTCCACCCAAATGGACCACTCTATGACCCTCCATGGCACATATCGATCGATATTTGGCCCACAACATGCTCGAAGCCTGGGCCCACCCCAAGAACCGTAAGCTATAGTAGTACATTGATTTGGCCCAAAAATGCCCCATTTGCACCGTTTTACCCATTTTTCCCATTTGACAACCCAAATAGCCTCGACCACCCAAACGGACCACATTAGGACGCACTTAAGCCTCCATGGCAAACCCCGGTTAATTTTTAGCTCACATCACGCCCAAACCTCGGGCCCACCTCCAGAACCATAGGCTATAGCATACCAATTTGGCTCGAAAACACTCCTGTTGGTGTAGTTTTGCCCGTTAATCCACCTAAATAGCCATATCGTCCCAATCAACCTACACTAGGCCAATCCCAAACCTCCTTTGCATGCCTCGGTCAATTTTTAGCGCACAACACGCCCGAACCCAAGGCCATACCCAGAACCATGGGCTATAGCACACCAATTTGGCCCAAAAATGCCCTATTTGCACCGTTTTGCCCGTTTGATCATCCAAATGGCCCCACTCACCCAAATAAAGCACACTAGGATGCCTCCCAACCTATCTAAAATGCGTAGATCAATTTTTGACCCATAAAATGCCCGAACCCCATCCCCTCGCCTGATACTGTTGGCTATAGCACATCGATTTGGCCCAAAAATGCCCCGTTTGCACCATTTCCCCCGTTTTACTGCCAAATGGCTCCGTCTACCCAAACGGACCTTACAAGGATACTTCTCAGCCTCCTTGAAATGCCTAGGTCAATTTCTGGCACACGACACTCCCGGACCCTGGGCTTACCCCCTAGAACCGTGGGCTATAACACACCAATTTAGCTCGAAAATACCCCATTTGCATTGTTTCTCTCGTTTCACTACCCAAATGGCCTTGCCGACCCAAACGGACCACACTAGGATACAGCCCAACCTCTCTAGCATGGACCAGTCAAATATTTTAGCCCGCGGAACGCCTAGACCCCGAGCTTACCCCTGGAACCATAGGCTATAGCACAATGATTTGGCTTGAAAATGCCCTATTTGCACCGTTTCGCTCGTTTGACCACACAAATGGCTTCTACCACCCAAACAGACCACACTAGGAATTTCCCTAACCTCCCTGGCATGCCTTGATAAACTTTCAGCCTACGGCACGCCCGGACCCCGAGCTCACCCCTGGTACCACGGGCTATAGCATAATGATTTGGCCCGAAAATACCCCGTTTGCACTGTTTTGCCCGTTTGACCACCCAAATTGGCCCGCTTACCTAAAAAGACCACAATAGGACACTTCCCAACCTCCCTAGCATTCCCCGGTCGATTTTCAATCCACGGCATGCCCGGACCCCTAGCCCACTCTCAGAGCCATGGGTTATAGCACACCGATTTGGCTTGAAAATGCCCCATTTTCATCATTTTGCCTGTTTGACCACCTAAATTGCCACTCCCACCCAAACGAACAATCCCAAGATACTCCTCAGCCTCCCTGGCACACCCCGATCGATTTTTAACCCACGGTACGCCCAAACCCCAGGCCCATCCCCATAATCGTGGGCTATAGCACATCGATTTAGCACAAAAATGGCCTATCTGCATTGTTTTGCTTGTTTTACCCCCGATATGGCCTCACCCATCCAAACGGACCACACTAAGATGCTCCCCAGTTCCCCTAGCATAACCCAGTAAATTTTTGGCCCACGGCACGCCCAAACCCCGGATCCACCCCAGGAACTATGGGCTATAGCACATCGATTTAGCCTAAAAATGCCCCATTTAAACTATTTTGCCCATTCAACAACCTAAATGGCCCTGCCAACCCAAACGGTCCTTACTAGGATGCTCCCCAACCTCTCTGGGATGCCTCAGTCGATTTTTGACTTATGAAACACCCGGACCCCAAGCCTACCCCCAAAATCATGAGCTATAGCACACCGATTCGACCCAAAAATGTCCTATTTACATCACTTCTCCAGTTTGATCACCCAAAGGGACCTGCTCATCCAAAAAGACCATACTAGGACACTCCCTAGCCTCTCTAGCATGCCCCGGTCAATTTTTAGCCCACGATATGCCCAGACCCCAGGCCCACCCTAGAACCGTGTGTTATAGCACACCGATTTGGCCTAAAAATACCTTGTTTGCACCATTTTACCATTTGACCACCCAAATGGTCCTTTCCACCCAAGCGAACCACATTAGGATACTCTCCATCCTTTCTGGCATGCGCCGATCAATTTTCGGCCCACGACACGCTCGAAACAACCCCCAGAACCGTTGGCTATAGCACACCAATTTAGCCCAAAATATCTCTGTTGATGTCATTTCACCCGTTTAACCACCGAAATGGCCTCGCTGACCCAAAAGACACACACTAGGCCAATACCCAGCCTCCCAACATGCCCCAATCAATTTTTGGCCCACAGCACGCCTGGACTCCGAGCCTACCCCAGCACCGTGGGCTATAGCATATCGATTTGGCTCGAATATGCCCTATTTGCACTGTTTTGCCTGTTTGGCCACCCAAATAGCCCCGCCTACTCAAAAAGACCATAATAGGATGCTTTCCAACCTCTCTGGCACTCCTAGTCGATTTTTGGCCCACGGCACGCTCGTACCTTGGGCTCACCCCTAAAATTGTGGACTATAGCACGCCGATTTAGCCTAAAAATACCTTATTTTTACCATTTTACCCCACCCAAATGGACAACACTAGGATGCTCCCCAGCTTTCCTGGCTTGCCTCGGGCCCACCCCATAACAAGGGCTATAACACACTGATTTTGCCCAAAAATGCCTTATTTGCACCATTTTTCTCGTTATATCACCCAAATGGCCCCACCCACCTAAACAGACCACACTAGGATGTTCCTTAGCCTCCCTGGCATGCCCCAATCGATTTTTGACCCACGACACACCCATACCCCAGGCCCACCCAGAACCATGGGATGCAGCACATCGATTTAGCCCAAAATTGCCCTATTTACACCATTTTTCCTATTTTACCACCCAAATAGCCCTGCCCACCCAAATAACCCATACTAGGTTAATCCCTAGCCTTCCTGGCACGCTCCAATCAATTTTCATCCCCCAAAACACTCAGACCTCGCCCCCATCCCCTAGAACCATGGGCTATAGCACATTGATTTGGCCCAAAAATACTTCGTTTGCACTATTTTGCCTATTTGACCACCCAAATGGCCCCACCCACCCAAACAAACCATAATAGGATGTATCCTAGCCTTCTTGTCATATCTTGATCGATTTTTAGCAGACAACACGCCCAAATCCTAGGCCCACCCCCAGAACTGTAGGCTATTGCACACCGATGGTGCCTGAAAATGCTCCATTTGGACCATTTTGCCCGTTTGACCACCCAAAGGGCCCTTCCCATCCAAACGGATGTCACTAGGACGCTTGATAACGCTCAATCTACAGCTCTCGTGGGAGTGTAAAGCGGTCGTTAGCAAATATAGAACCCAACCTGGGTTGGGTATCGATCCCACAGAGAATAGCTTGGCCAACAAGCAAGAAAAATTACTAGACTTTTAGTGCAAGTCTCGTAGGAGAGGGGGGATTGTAGTATGTAACCAAAACAAGAATGTAAGAACTGAAAATAGCAAAATAAAGAGAGATTGTCACGTGTGTTGTAAACAATGAGAATTGAGGCGTTGGGGTTATGTCCACCTTCTGAGGTATACGTCTCTATTGGCTATGAGTGTGTAGAGTCTTGACATGTAATTGCTTATAGAGAATTGTAGTCGATGGTAAATCCAAGCGTCTCTCGACCTAAACAAGGACTATTTCACTTTAACTCTCTCGAGCTTAAAGCGTGACTAACGGTACGAATTCTCCAAGAAGTTAGTCCAGGTACGGCACTAGCTTTTTAATAGGAAAGGGTGTCCTACTACCTTGACATTATCTCTTTTCCAGACAAATAACTTTTCTCTCGAACAAGTCAGATGTTAGACTGGCGTTGGTCTATGCGTCTTCTTTTCTAGACAAATAACCTTTCTCTCGAACAGGTTAGATGTTAGAATGGCGTGTTCTTGTGTTTGAACCGCAAAGAATGTAGATTTAAGATGAAGAGAATAATGATATAAGCAATATACTTGTCTTGAACTCACAAACTCATAGCTATAGATAGTAACTCATTCGGCTTCCATAACCCCAACTAAGAGATTTAGTTACCCATGAATGCGAAGGATATCACGTTTTGCATGGTGGATGGCGTGAATAGTAGGTGTTTGGCGTGTGGTTTTAGTGATTCCGTAGCAAGTAACGATTCTCTTGTTGTGGAATTTAAGAGTAGAAGAATGAAGAATTGAGAATGGGTTGTAGGAAGATGTCTTAATTGTAAGGAGATGAATGAATTGTCAGAATGTCTCCCTCCTCTTTCTTCTTTTAAAATCTCTAACATGATAGGGTATTTATAATACTCCTATCCTACTCCTACTAAACTAATAAATAACCAAATCCTAATATACTAATGAAATCCTTGACCCAATTGTACTAGGGTAAGGTTACAAAATTATAATCCAAATAGAATGATGAAACACATAACCTAATTGCACTAGGTTAATGTATTATGGCAAAAATCCAGCTTTGTGTCTGTAAGTCCCAAAGTCTTCAGAAATGCTGTTTTAGCCCGGGACAGATTTTCCATGCAGCAGATTTAGTCCTTTATGCGTCCAGCTCCTTTCCATCTCGTTTGTGAGCTTTCTTTTGCGTCAAGTAAGCCATAAATTGCTGTATTTTGCATCATTTATACCTGAAACTTTCCTAATCACATTTGTTAGCTCATTTACAGGAAAAAGGACTAAAAGTGTACGAAATAGATAATTAGTTCTCGAAACTAGGCTAAAATATGGGCAAAATATATTGATATAGGCGCGTAATTTCGCCTATCATCAACGCTCTCCATTATCCTCGACACGCCACGATTGATTTTTATAGATGCTCCCCATTATTGATATGGTTTAGGTAGAGTGACATAACTTAGTATTTTGTTTTGTTTTTTAAGATAAATATTGAGATTCTTAATTTCTTAGTTGTCAAAAGTATTGGCATTCCTGCACTAGCTAATACTATTACCAAAGTGACGACAATATTGAATCAAAAGTATTAGTATTCCTGCACTTGCTAATACTATTAACTAATCAACAATATTCTTAGTTGTGTTTGCCTTTACGAATGGCTACAACTTATAACTTGGCTGCTCTTGCTGTGTTCTTAAAGGTAATGTTCATTGCAATAAATCCTTGCCCATCTACAACTACATGAGTGATTATATATATTTAGGTCCATGAAACTATTTAAAATGAAACTAGTCTGATGTTGTCACTGTGAAAAGAAAATAATGTTCTATTCTATTTTGTTTTCTGGTTTTGAGACCCATTCAAGTTGGAATTGTGGATGTCTAATAAATTGTCCGATAATCGCCTGATAATAGTTTGTCCATTATCGAACCAACCGATATTTTATTGGTTGGCTCGTGGATTTGTATATTTTAAAATCGATAACTGTTAAGGCAAACCGTTATACGTAATGGTCTATCCGATCCATCCGATAAGTAGCCCTAAAGCTAAAGACCATTCACTATATTCCATTATGCGGCAATGGATCGACAATTAACTCCCAAATTACTGTTGTCATTATCTTATCCTAGTCACTGCTTCTCTTTATGAGTAAGTAGCAATATCTAGGCGGGATCCTAACATTTGCAACCGCTAATATAACTATTATAATGAAGATAATGCAATGCATGCCATGGGTGTTGGTTCAATTCAACAATCACACTTCCCCCACTTTGTCAATCAGCCAGGGTTTCACCAACCCTAGATATGGGTTTTTAGCTGCTCATACTTGTGTAAAAATCAATAACATTCAAGATTGAAGGCTTAGATGAAGTCGTAATGATCAGATGAATTAAAACCTAAAACCGTAACTTAATTAATCAACTGAAGTTAATACAAGAAAATCCTAAAATAATAGATGGATTTTGGAATCAAAATATGTTTGTGAGTATCAAAAGTATGCATATTCTACTAAAAAGTACATAAGGGGTATTTATAATATAAAAGAAAACCCTAAAAACAAAGCCCGAATTAAATAGGAGAAAATAGAGTCGTTGCCAACTTGCTCTTTGTACCTGTAGTCTGGCATAGGGCGTAGGGAAAAATCCATGAGCTATAGCCCACGGTTCTTGGGTGGGCCTGGGGCCAGGCATGTTTTGGGCAAAAAATCAACTAAGGGCCCCTTGGTAACTGACGAGCGGCCTAACATGGGCCATTAAGGTTGAAGAGGCCATTTAGATGGTCAAACAAGCAACACAGTGTGAACGGGGTAATTTCGAGCTAAATTGGTGGGCTATAGCCCACGGTTCTACGGGTGGGCCCAAGGCTGGGTATTTTTTAGGCCAAAAATCGATTGAAGGCCCTCAGGTAGGCTAAGGAATAGCCTAGTATGGGCCGTTGGAGTCTGCGGGTCCATTTGGGTGGTCAAATGGGCAAAACGGCACAAATAGGGCATTTTTGAGCCAAATCGATGTGCTATAGCCCACGATTCTATGGGCAGTCCCTGAGCTCGGACATGTTTTGGGACAAAATTGACTGAGGGACCCTACGCATGCTGAAGAGCGGCCTAGTGCATGTCGTTGGGTTTTGTAGGGCTATTTGGAAGATCAAACCGGCGAAACAACACAAACAGGGCATTTTTAGGCTAAGTCGATGTGCTATAGCCCTCGATTTTGGTTGTGGGCCCAAGTCACAGGCATGTTTTTGGCCAAAAATTGATTAGGGCCCCCCAGGAAGGCTGAGAAATGGCTTAGTGTGGACCGTAGGGGTCGGCAGGGCAATTTGGATGGTTAAATTAGCAAAATGGCATGAACGGGGCATTTTTGAGCCAAATCAGCGTGCTATACCCGCGATTCTAGGGGTGGGTTGGGGGCCCGAGCATATTTTGGGCCAAAAATCTAATCGAGCCTACAAGAAGGCTGAGGAGCAGCCTAGTGTGGGATGTTGGGGTTGTTGGAGCTATTTGGGGTGTCAAAAGGGCATAGCGACAGGAACAGTGTGGGCCCAGGGCTCAAGCGTGGTTTGGGCTGAAACTTGATCGAGGGCTCCCAAGAAAGATGAGGAGAGGCCTAGTGTGAGTCGTTGGGGTCAGTGGGGTAATTTGGGTGGTCGAATAGTCAAAACAGCATGAACGGGGCATTTTTGGGCCAAATCAGTGTGCTATAGCCGACAGTTCCAGGGGTGGGTCGAGGCCCGGGCGTGCCTTATGCCAATAATCAACCAGGAGTGCCCAAGCGGGTTGAGAAGTAGCCTAGTATGGGCTGTTAGGGTCGACGGGCAATTTGGGTGGTCAAACGAGCGAAACAGCATGAACGGTGTATTTTTTGGCTAAATCAATGTGTTATAGCCTGCGATTCCGGAGGTAGGCCTGGGGCTCAGGTGTATTTTAGGACAAAAATTAATTGAGGACCCCCAAGTTGGTTGAGGAGCAGCATAGTGTTAGTTGTTGGGGTTGGCGGGGCTATGTGGGTGGTCAAGGGGGCAAAAATACAATAACGGGACATTTTTGGGCCAAATAAGTGTGTTATAGCCCACAGTTCTAGGGGTGGGCCTAGGGACGGGGCATTTTTTAGGTTAAAAATTGATCGAGGTCCTTCAGGATGACCGAGGAAAATCCTAGTATGGCCATTGGGGTCGGCAGGGTCATTTGGGTGGTCAAACAGGCAAAACGGTGCTAACGGTGCATTTTTGAGTTAAATTGGTATGCTATAGCCCATGGTATCAGGGTATGCACGTGGATCGGGTGAGTTTTATGCCAAAAATCAATTGGAGGCCTCCAAGTAAGATGAGAAGTGGCCTAGTATGGGTCGATTGGGTCGGCGTGGCCATCTGTGTGGTCAAATGGGTGAAACAACGTGAATGAGGCATTTTGGAGCCAAATCAGTGTGCTATAGCCGACGGTTTTAGGGGTAGGGCCAAGGGTCGGGCATGTTTTTGATTGAAAAATCAATTGGGGCTGCCAGGCAAGCTGAGGAGTGGCCTAGTATGGGCTATTAGGGTTTGCGCGGCAATTTGTATGGTCAAACAAGCAAAATGGCACGAACGGGGCGTTTGCGAGCCAAATTGATATGCTATATCCCACGATTATGGAGGAGAGATCTAGGGTTTTTTGGGCCAAAAATCAATCGAGACCCCTCAGGCAGGCTGAGGAGTGGCTTAGTATAGGCCGTTGGGGTTGGCAAGCCAATTTGTGTGGTCAAACAAGCGAAACAGCATGAACGACACATTTGTGAGCCAAACTTGTGTGCCCTAGCCCACTGTTTTGGGGGTGATCCCAGGGTTTGGGCATATTTTTGGGCCAAAAATCGATTGGAGGCTCATAAGTAGGTTGAGAGCAGCCTATTATGGGTCATTGGGGCCGGTGGGGAAATTTAGGTAGTCAAAGGGCCAAAACAACGAGAACGAGGTATTTTCGGGCCAAATCGATGTGCTATAGCCTACGATTCAGGGGTGGGCCCAAGGCTCGAGCGTGTTCTGGATAAAATTAATTGGTGGCCTCCAAGTAGGCTGAGGAACAACCTAGTATGGGCAGTTGGGGTCAGCAAGGCCATTTGGGTGGTCAAATGGGCAAAACTGTGTGAATGGGGCATTTTCGGGCCAAATCGGTGAGTTATAACCCATGGTTTAAAGGGTGAGCATGGTGCCCAGACGTGTTTTGGGGCACAAATCCACTGGGCCCCCTAGGCAGGATGAAGAGCATTCTAGTATAGGCCGTTATGGTCGGTGGGGCTAATTGGGTGGTCAAACAGGAAAACGGAAAAAAAATGGACATTTCAGGGAAAAATCGATGTGCTATAGCCCATGATTACGGGGGTAGGTTCAGGACCCGGGCATGTTTTAGGCCGAAAATTAATTGAGAACCCCGAGGTAGTCTAAGAAGCGGCCTAGTATTTGTTGTTGTATCGGTGGGGCCATTTTCATGGTCAAATATGCAAAACGATGCTAATGGGTAATTTGCGGGCCAAATTGGTGTGCTATAGCCCATGGTTCTGGGGAAGGGCCTGGGGACGAGCGTATTTTCGGCAAAAAATCAATCAGAGGCCCCCAGACAGGCTAAGTAGTGACCTAGTGGGGGCTGTTAAAGTTAGCGGGGCAATTTGGATAATCAAATGGGATAAATGACACAAATTGGGCATTTTCATGCTAAATCAGTGTGCTATAGCCCACGGTTTCAGGGTGGTTCAGGGGCTCGAGCGTGTTTTGTGCCAAAAATTAATCGAGGGCCCCCGGGCAGGGTGAGGAGACGCCTAGTGTGGGACGTACAGGTTGGTGAGAACATTTGGTTCGTGGCGAGACCCCACGGTTCCAGGGGTCGGTGGGGCCATTTGGTTGGTCAAGAGGGAGAAACGGCACGAATGGGCCATTTTTTGGCCAATTAGTGTGCTATACCTCACAGTTTGGGTATGGGCCCGAGGCTTGAGCTTGTTTTGGGTTAAAAATCGATCAAGGGTTCCCAGAGGGATAAAGAGTGGGTGAGTATGGACCGTTGGGGTCAGCGGGGCCATTTAGGTGGTCAAACTGGCAAAGTGGCGCGAACGGAACATTTACGAGCCCAATCGGTGTGCTATAGCCCACGGTTCCGAGTGTAGGTCTGGGGCCCGATCGTGTTTTAGTCCCATAGATCAGAGGCCCTCAGACAAGCTAAAGAGAAGAGTAGTGTGGGAAGATGGAGTGGCGGGGACATTTGGGTTTTCAAACGAGAAAAATGGTGCCCAAGGTTCCAAGGGTGTGCCCGGGTCTTGGGCGTGTTTTGGGCCAAAAATTGATCGAGGGCCCCCAAACAGGATGAGGAGCCTAGTGTGGTCCATTGGGGTTAACGGGTAGTCAAATAGGAGACACGGTGCGAATAAGGCATTTTCGGGAAAAATTAATTTTCTATAGCCCACGGTTCCAGGAGTGGACGTAGGGCCCCGATTATGTTTGTAGAAAAAAATCAACCGTCCTTTTTCGGCAGGTTAAGGAGTAGCCTGGTATGGGCCGTTGGAGTTGACAGGGCTATTGGGTGGTCAAATGGGTGAAATGGTGCGAATAGGCATTTTCGAGCCAAATCCGCATGATATAGCCTACGATTTTGGAGGTGGGCCTAGGGCTCGGGCATTTTTAGAGATAAAATTTATCAAGGACCCTAAAAAGGCTGAGAAGTGGCCTAGTATGGTCCATTAGGGTTGGTAGGGCTATTTGGGGTGGTAAAACAGGCGAAACAGCTAGATTGGGGTGTTTTCAAACCAAATTGGTGTGCTATAGCCCACGATTCTCGAGGCTCAGGCGTGTTTACGCTATTTAGGCCGTTTGACTACTCAAATGGCCCTGCCCACCCAAACGGACAACACTATGATGCCCCCCAACCTCACTGACTTGCTCCGATCAATTTTGGCCCACGGCACGCCCGGACCGCCAGCCTACCCCCAAAAACATGAGCTATAGCACACTAATTTGTCTCAAAAATGCCCCGTTTGCACCGTTACACCCATTTGACCACCCAAATGGCCCCGACCTCCAAAAAGAACCACAATAGGATGCTCCCCAGCCTCCTAGCATACCACGATCGATTTTTCGCCCACAGCACACTCGGACCCCCAGTCCACCCTCGAAATCGTGGGCTATAGCACACCTATTTGGCTAGAAAATGCCCTGTTTGCACCGTTTCACCCGTTTGACCACCCAAATGGCTACGCCTAACCAGACAGACAACTATAGGACCTTCCCCATAATCCCTGGCACATCTTGGTCAATTTTTGGCCTACATCATGCCCAGATCCTGGGCCCACCACCTGAACCGTTTTTGGCCCGAAAATGGCCTATTTAGACCGTTTCTTCTATTTGACCACTCAAATGGCCCTGCCCACCCTAACGGACTGCACTAAGATGCTCCCTAGCATGCCCCTTAAGATTTTTAGCCATGGCACGCTCGAACCCCGAGCCCACCCCCAGAATTGTGGTCTATAACACACCGATTTAGCCTAAAAATGCCTCGTTTGCACCGTTTTTCCTGTTTGACAACCCGAATTGGTCTGAACACCCAAACGAACCACACTAAGACACTCCCCAACCTCCCTGGCATGCCCCAGCCGATTTTCATCCCACGGCACGCCAGAACCCTGGAACCATGGGCTGTAGCACACCGATTTAGCTCAAAAACGCCCTGTTTGACCACCCAAATGGCTATGCCCACACAAACGGACAAAACTCGGATGCTCCCCAGCCTCTCTGGCATGCCTCGGATGATTTTTGACCCACGACATGCTCAGACCCTAGGCTCAACCCCAAAACTATGGGCTTTAGCACAACGATTTAGATCAAAAGTGCCCGCTTGCACCGTTTTGACAATTTGACCACTCAAATGTCCTCGCCCATCCAAACGGACCACACTAGTATGCTCCCCAGCCTCCCTACCACACCCCGGTCGATTTCCATCGATAGCATGTCCAAACCCCGAGCCCAGCCCCAGAATCGTAGGCTATGGCACACTAATTTATCCCAAAAATGTGTCGTTTGCACCATATCGCCCGTCTTACCACCTAAATGGCCCATCCTAACCAAACGGACCACAATAGGATGTTCCCCAGGCTCTCTGGCATGTCCGATCGATTTTCAGCCCATAGCATGCCTGAACCCCGGGCCTACCTCTGGAACTGTAGGCTATAGCACACCGTTTTGGCCTAGAAATACTCAATTTTCATCATTTCACCCCTTTGACCACCCACATGGCCCTACCCATCCAAACAGACCACACTAGGAAGCTCTCCAATATCTCTGACATGTCAATGTCAATTTTTGAGCCACGACACAATCGGACCCCAAGCCCACCCCCGGAACCGTGGGCTATAGCTCACTAATATGGCCCAAAAAATGCCCCATTTACATTGTTTCACCTGTTTGACCACCCAAATGGCCCCGCCCACCCAAGAAGACCACTTTAGGATGCTTCCCAGCCTCCCTAGCACGCCGCGGTCTATTTTTAGCCCACGGTATACTTGGAGCGTGCCCCTTCCCCTTCCTCCACCCCCGAAAAAGTAGGCTATAGCACATCGATTTGACCTAACAAAGCCCCGTGTGCACCATTTTGCCCGTTTGACCACCCAAATGGCCTCGCCAACCCAAACGGACCATAGTAAGATACTTTCCAGCCTTCTTGGCTTGCCTCGATTAATTTTTGGCCCACGGCACGCCCGAACCCAAGGCCCACCCTCGGAACCGTGGGCTATAGTAAATCGATTTGGCCCGAATATGTGTTGGTTGCACCGTTTCACTTGTTTGACTATCCAAATGGATCCGCCCACCCAAATGGACCATACTAGGATGCTCCTTAGCCTCCCTGACATGCCCCGATCTATTTTTGGCCCACATCATTCTCAGACCCAGGCCCACCCCCGGAATCGTAGGCTATAACACACTGATTTAGCCTGAGAATACCCAGTTTGCACCATTTCACTCGTTTGACCACCTAAATGGCCCAGCACCCAAACAGACCACACTAGAACGATCCCTGGCCTCCCTGGCACTCCCTGAAATATTTTTGGCTGCGGCACATACAGAACCGTCAGCTATAGCACACCGATTTGGCTCGAAAAAACCCCCGTTGGTGCTATTTCGCTCGTTTGACCAACCAAATAGCCAAGTCGACCCAAATGACCCATACTAGGCCTATCCCCGACCTCCCTAGCATGCCTCGGTTGATTTTTGACCCACAACATGCCTGGTCCCCAGGCCCACCCCTATAACCACGGGGTATAACACACCGATTTGGCCCAAAAATGCCCTGATAGTACCATTTTGCCCATTTGACCAACCAAATGGACCTGCCCACCCAAATAGACCATACTAGGATGCTTCTGGCCTTCCTAGGATGCCCCAAATGATTTTCAACCATGACAAGCCCGGACGCCAGGCCTACCCCTGAAATCGTAGGCTATAGCACACCAATTTGGTTCTAAAATGCCACGTTTCACCCGTTTGACCACCCAAATAGCCCCGCCCACCCAAATGGATCACACTGGGATGGTCCCCAGCCTCCCTAATATGCCTCAGTCAATTTTTGGCCTACAACACGCCCAAGCCCCAGGTCCACCCTCGAAATTATGGGCTATAGCACACCGATTTAGCCCGAAAATGCCCCATTTACATCATTTAGACCGTTTGACCACCCATATGGCCATGCCAACCCAAATGGACTACACTAAGATGCTCCCAAGCCTCCATGCCATGCCCCAGTCTATTTTTAGCCCACGAAATACCTGGATTCTTGGCCTTCCCCCAAAATCGTAGGATATAGCAAACCGATTTGGCAAGAAAATTCCCCATTTGCACCATTTCGCCTGTTTGACCATCCAAATTGCCCTGTCCACCCAAATGGACCACTCTAGGACCCTCCCCAGCCTTCCTCGTATGTCCCGATCAATTTTTGGCCCAAGACACACTCGAATCATGGGCCCACCCCAAGAACCGTAGGCTATCGCATATCGATTTAGTCCAAAAATGCCCCATTTGCACCGTTTTGCCCGTTTGAAAACCCAAATGGCCTCAACTACCCAAACAGACCACACTAGGACGCGCCCAAGCCTCCCTGGAATACCCCGATTAATTTTTGTCTCACATCACGCCCGAACCCTGGGCCCACCCCCAGAACCGTAGGCTATAGCATACAAATTTGGCTCGAAAACACTCCTGTTGGTGCAGTTTTGCCCATTTAACTACCCAAATACCCATGCCGTCCCAATTTACCTATACTAGGCCAATCCGAACCTCCCTGGCATACCACAGTCGATTTTTAGTGCACAACACACCCGAACCCAAGGCCATACCCAGAACCGTGGGCTATAACACACCAATTTGACCCTAAAATGCCTTGTTTGCACCATTTTGCCCGTTTGATAACCCAAATGGCCCAACTCACCCAAACAAAGAACACTAGGATGCCTCCTAGCCTCTATGGAATGACCTGGTCGATTTTTAACCCACAACACGCCCGAACCCCGACCCCACGCCTAATACCGTCGGCTATAGCACACCGATTTGGCCTCAAAATGCCCCGTTTGCACCATTTCGCCCTTTTGACCACCAAATGGCTCTGAATACCTAAATGGGCCTTACACGGATGCTCCCCAGCCTCCCTGGAATGCCTAGGTCAATTTTCAACCCACGACACGCCAGAACCTCGGGCCCGCCCCCAGAACTGTGGGCTATAACATACCAATTAACCCAAAAATTCCCCATTTGCATTGTTTCTCCTGTTTGACCACCCAAATGGCCCTACCCACCAAAACGGATCACATTAGGACGCTCTTCAACCTCCTTGGCATGCCTTAGTCAATTTTTTAGCCCACGGCTTACCCGGACCCCGAGCTCACCCCTGGAACCATGGGCTATAGCACAATGATTTGGCCTATAAATGACCCGTTTTCACCGTTTCCTCCATTTGACAACCCAAATAACCTAGCCCACCCAAACAGACCACACTAGGATGCTCCCCAACCTCCCTGGCACGTCTCAATCAACTTTTAGACTACAGCACGCCCGGACCCCGAGCTCACCCCTAGAACTATGGGCTATAGCACAATGATTTGGCCCAAAATACCTCGTTTGCACTGTTTTGCCCGTTTGACTACCCAAATGGCCCCGCTCACCCAAACAGACCACAATAGGATGCATCCCACCTTCTCTAGCATGCCCCAGTCAATTTTCAGCCCACGGCATACCCGGACCCCTAGCCCACCCTCAGAGCCATGGGCTATAGCACACCGATTTGGCTCGAAAATGTTCTATTTTCACCATTTCACCTGTTTGACCACCCAAATTGCCATGACCACCCAAACGAATAACCCCAAGATACTCCTCAGCCTCTCTGGCACACCCCGATCGATTTTCAACCCACAGTACACCCAAACCCCCTACCCATCCCCGAAACCGTAGGCTATAGCACACCGATTTAGCGCGAAAATGCCCCATTTGAACTGTTTCCCTCATTTTACCACCGAAATGGCCTCACCCACCATAAACGACCACACTAAGACTCTCTCCAGTCCCCCTGGCATGCCCTAGTCGATTTTTAGCCCACGGTACGCCCAAACTCCGGATCCACCCTAGGAACTGTGGGCTATAGCACACCGATTTGGCCTAAAAATTCCCCATTTAAACAGTTTTGCTCATTCGACAACCCAAATGACCTCGCCAACCCAAACGGTCATCACTAGGATGCTCCCCAGCCTCCCAGGCATGCCTTGGTCTATTTTTGGCCCATGAAACACTCGGACCCTGAGCCTACCCCCAAAATCATAGGCTATAACACACCGATTCGACTCAAAAATACCCTATTTTCATTGCTTGGCCCGTTTGACCACCCGAAGGGCCCTGCTCATCCAAAAGGACCACACTAGGACACTCTCTAGCCTCTCCAGCATGCCTCGGTCGATTTTCTCCCCACGCATGCCCAGACCCCAGGACCACCTTAGAACTGTGTGCTAAGCATACTGATTTGGCCCAAAATACCTCATTTGCACCATTTTGCCGGTATGACCACCCAAATGGTCCCTCCTACCCAAAAGGACCACACTAGGATACTCCCCGGCCTTCCTAGCACACCCAATCAATTCTTGGCCCACGGCACGCCCGAAACCACCCCAAAACCGTAGGCTATAGAACACTGATTTAGCCTAAAAATATCCCTATTGATGTCGTTTTTCCCATTTGCCCACCGAAATGGCCCCGCCGACCTAAACGACCCACACTAGGCCAATCTCCAACCTCCCGGCATGCCCCGATCAATTTTTAGCCCACAGCATGCCTGGACCCTACCCCCAGAACCGTGGGCTCTAACATATTGATTTGGCCCGAATACGCCCTATTTACATCGTTTTGACCGTTTGGCCACCCAAATGGCCTCGCCCACCCAAACGGACCATACTAGGATGCTTCCCAACCTCTCTGGCACGCGCAATCGATTTTTGACCCACGAAACACCCGAATCTCTGGCCCACCCCTAAAATCATGGACTATACACCAATTTTTCCCCTAAATACCCCTTTTTCACCGTTTTGCCCCGCTCAAATAGACCACACTAAGATGCTACCTGGCACGCCACGGGCCCACCCTATAACCGAGGGCTATAACACACCAATTTAGCCCAAAAATGCCCCATTTGCACCATTTCATCCGTTCTATAACCCAAATGGCCCCACCCACATAAAAAACCACACTAGGACGCTCCTTAGCCTCCTTGGCATGCCCCGCCCCTAGAACCATGGGCTACAGCACATCGATTTGGATTGAAAATGCCCCATTTTTACCATTTTGCCCGTTTGACCACCCAAATTGCCCCACCCACCTAAACGGACCACATTAGGATGCACCCCAGCCTCCTTGGCATGCCCTGGTCGATTTTCAGTCTACAGCATACCCAGATCCCAGGCCCACCCCCAGAACTGTCGGCTATAGTACACCGATGGTGCCTGAAAATGCTCCATTTGCACCGTTTTGCCTGTTTGACAACCCAAATGGCCCCGCCCACCCAAATAGACCTCATGAGGACGTTTCTCATCATCCTCGGTATGCCACAGTTGATTTTTGGCCCATGACACAGTCGGACCCCAAGCCTACCCCTGAAACCGTGGGCTATAACACAATAATTTAGCCTAAAAAATACCCCATTTGCACCGTTCTGCTTGTTTAACCAGCCAAATGGCCCCGCCCACCAAACGGACTACTCTAGGATGCTCCCCAGCCTCCCTATCATGCCCCAATTGATTTTTAGCCCACAGCATGCCTGGAGCTCGCCCCCAGAAC
This sequence comes from Capsicum annuum, assembly GCF_002878395.1. Lineage (NCBI taxonomy): Eukaryota > Viridiplantae > Streptophyta > Magnoliopsida > Solanales > Solanaceae > Capsicum > Capsicum annuum. The sequence continues at coordinate 309,301 of NW_025893602.1, forward strand.
CGTGGGATATAACACACTAATTTTGCCCGAAAACACCCCGTGTGCACCGTTTTGCCCGTTTGACCACCCAAATAGCCCCGCCAACACAAACAAACCATAGTATAACGCTCCCCAGCCTCCTTGGTACTCCTTAATTGATTTTTGAGCCTAGGTACGCCCAAACCCTAGGTTCACCCCCGAAACCGTGGACTATAGCACACCGATTTGGCCCGAACATGCGTGAGTTGAACTGTTTTGCTCGTTTTACCACCGAAATGGCTTTGCCCACCCAAACGGACCATACTAGGATGCTCTCCAGCCTCTCTGGCATGCCCCAGTCAATTTGTGGTCTACAACACATCCGAACCCTGGCCCACCCCCAGAACCGTGGGCTATAGTACATCGATTTGGTTTGAAAATGCCCCATTTGCACTATTTCGCCCGTTTAACCACAAAATGGCCTCGCCAACCCAAACGGACCACACCAAGATGCTTTCCATCCTTCCTGGCATGCCCCACTCAATTTTTAGCCCACAACACGCCCAGACCCCAGACCCGCCCCAGAAACCGTCGGCTATAAAACATCGATCTGGCCCGAAAAAACCCCCGTTGGCGCCGTTTCACCCATTTGACCATCCAAATGGCCATGCCGACCTAAATGACCTATACTAGGCCAATCGACATCCTACCTAGCATGCCCCGATTGACTTTCAGCCTACAGCATGCATGGACCCTGAGCCTACTTCCAGAACTGTGTGCTATAGCACACCGATTTGGCCCGAAAATGCCTTATTTGCACCATTTTTCACATTTGACCACACAAATGGCCTCTCCCACCCAAATGGACCACACTAGGATGCTCCCCAGCCTCCTTGCCATGCTCTGGTCAATTTTTGGCCCACGACACGCCCAGACCCCTGGCCCACCCCTAGAACGTGGACTATAGCACACCGATTTGGCCCAAAAATACCCTATTTTCACCATTTTGCCCGTTTGACAACACAAATAGAGACGCCCACCAAAACGGCCCATACTAGGATACTCCCTACCTTCCCTATCTTGCCTCGAGCCCACCTCCAAAACCCTTGGGCTGTAGCACACTGATTTGGCCCAAAAAAGCCCTGTTTGCACCCTTTTGACCATTTTACCACCCAAATGGTCGTGCCTACCCAAACGGACCATACTAGGATGCTTTCTAGCCTTTCTGGAATACCCCGATAAATATTTAAACCACGTCACACCCAAACTCCTAGCCCACCCCCAGAACCATGGGCTATAGCAGATCGATTTGGCCCAAAAATGCCCCATTTGCACTGTTTTACCGGTTTTACCAGCCAAATGGCCCCACCCACCCAAATGAACCACACTAGGTTAATACCCAACCTCCTTGGCATACCTCAGTCGATTTTGGTCCCCCAGCACGCTTGGACCGATGCCCACCCTTAGAATAGTAGGCTATAACACACTGATTTGGTTTAAAAATACCCCCTTTGCACTATTTCACCCGTTTGACCACCCAAATGGCCCAACCTACCCAGATGGACCATACTAGGATGCTCTGAAGCCTCCTTGGCATGCCCCAATCAATTTTTAGACCGTTGCACAACTGGACCCCAGGCCCACCCCAGAACTGTGGGTTATATAGAACACCGATTTGGCCTTAAAATGCCAAGTTTGCACCGTTTCACCTTTGTGACAACCCAAATAGCCCTAACCACCCAAACGGACCACACTAAGATCTTCTTTAGCCTCCCTGGCATGCCCAGTCAATTTTTAACCCACGTCACATCCGGAAACCTGTCCCACTCCTAAAACTGTGGGATATAGTACACCAATTTAGCCGAAAATACCTCCGTTGATGCCGTTTCGCCTGTTTGACCACCCAAATAGCCCCGCCGACCAAAATGACCCATAATAGGACGCTCTCTGGCATCCCATCCACGCCCCAATCAATTTTTAACCCATGACACTCCTAAACCCCTAGCCCACCCTTGAAACTATGGGCTATAGCACACCGATTAGGCCTTAAAATGCCCTGTTTGAACTACTTTGCCTGTTTGACCACACAAATAGCTTCGCCCACCCAAACAGACCATATTAGGATGCTCCTTAGTCTTTTTGGTATGCCCTGATTGATTTTTGGCCCATGGCACGCCTGGACCCACCCCCAAAACAGTGGGCTATAGCACACCGATTTAGCCCAAAATACCCCTGATGATACCGTTTCGCCCATTTAACCACCCAAATGGCCCCGCCGACCAAAACAACCCACACTAGGATAATTCCCATCCTCCCTGGCACGCCCTAATCAATTTTTGGCACACAGCACGCCTGGACCCAAGGCCCACCTCCGGAACCGTGGGCTATAGAATACCGATTTAGCCCCAAAATGCCCTATTTGTACTATTTTGCCCGTTGTTCACCCAAATGGCCCCGACCACCCAAACATACTATACTAGGTCGATCTCCAGCCTCCCTGGCATGCCCTGATCAATTTTTGGACCACATCATGCTCGGACCCCAAGCTTACCCCTGGAACTGCCGACTATAGCACACTAATTTGGCCAAAAAATGCCCCATTTTCATTGTTTCTCTTGTTTGATCACCCAAATAGACCCGCCCACCCAAATGGACCATACTAGGATGCTCCTCAGCTTTCCTGGTATGCCTCGATCCCACTCCCATAACCGTGAGCTATAGCACACCGATTTTGCTCAAAAATGCCCTATTTCACCTGTTTTACCACCTAAATGGTCTCGCCCACCCAAACAGACCACACTAGGACATTCTCTAGCCTCTCTGCCCAAGGTACACACAAACCCCAGGCCCACCCCTAGAACCATGGGCTAAAGAACATTGATTTAGCCCAAAAATGCCCCGTTTGCACCATTTTTCCTATTTTACCATCCAAATGGCCTCGCCCACCCAAATGACCCACACAAGGTCAATCCATAGCCTCCTTGGCATGCCTCAATTGATTTTCATCCCCCAGCACGCTCGGACCCCGTATCCGCCCCTAGAATCGTGGGCTATAGCACACCGATTTGGCCTAAAAATGCCTTATTTGCACCATTTTACCCGTTTGACCACCCAAATAGCCTCACCTACCCAAATGGACCATATTAGGGTGCACCCCAGCCTCCCTGGCATGCACAGATCAATTTTTAACCTACGGCATGCCCGAGCCCTAGGCTCACCCATGGAACTGTAGGCTATAACACACTGATTTAGCCTGAAAATGCTCCATTTGCACGGTCTCGCTCATTTGACCACCCAAATGGCACTATCCACCCAAACGGACGACACTAGGATGCTCTCTATCATCCCTGGCATGCCACGGTAGATTTTTGTCCCATAAAACAATCGGACCCCAGGCCCACCCCCAGAATCGTAGGCTATAGCACAGCAATTTAGCCCTAAAAATGCCCCATTTGCACCGTTTCACCTGTTTAACCAGCCAAATGGCCCCGCCCACCCAAATAAACCACTCTAGGAAGCTCTCCAGCTGCCTTAGTATGCCTCGGTCAATTTTTGGCCCACGTCACGCCCAGAGTTTTGGCCCTCTCGGAACCGTGGGCTATAGCACATCGATTTGGCTCAAAAATGCCCTGTGTGCACTATTTTACCTGTTTGACCACCCAAATGGCCCTACCAACCCAAAAAGACCATAGTAGGATGCTCCCCAACCTCCCTGGAACACACCAGTTTATTTTTGAGACACAACACGCTCAAATCGTAGGCACACCCCCAGAACCATGATCTATAGCACACCCATTTGGCCCAAACATGCATCGGTTGCACCGTTTTGCCTGTTTGACCATCCAAATGGCTTCGCCCACCTAAACAAACTGCACTAGGATGCTCTATAGCTTCCCTGGCATGTCCCGATCAATTTTTAGCCTGTAGCATGCCTGAACCTCGAGCCCACCCCTAGAATCATTGCCTATAGCACATCGATCTATCATAAAAAAACCCTGTTGGCACCGTTTCGTCCATTTGACCTCTGAAATGGCCATGCCTACCCACATGACCCATACTACGCCAATCCACAGCCCCCTAGCATGCCCCGGTTGATTTTCAGCCCACAGCATGCCCGAACCTCGGGCCTATCCCTAGAACCATGGGCTATAGCACATCGAATTAGCCAAAAAATGCCCTATTTACACTATTTTGACCATTTGACCAGCCAAATGGCCTTGTCCACCCAATCAAACCATACTAGAATGCTCCCTAGTCTCCTAGGAACTCTTCAGTCGATTTTTGGCCTACGACACACCCGATCCCCTGGCCCACCCTTGGAACCGTGGACTATAGCATATCGATTTAGCCCAAAAATGCCCCATTTTCACTGTTTTACCCGTTTGACAACCCAAATAGACTCGCCAACCCAAACAGACCATACTAGGATACTCCCCGGCATGCCCCAAGCCTATCCCCAGAACCGTGGGCTATAACACACCAATTTGGCCTGAAAATGCCCTGTTTTTACTATTTTACCCGTTTTACCACCCAAATGGTCGTGCCCACCCAAACGGACCATAATAGGATGCTCTCTATCCTCTCTGGCATTCCCCAATCGATATTTAAACCACGACACACCCAAACCCTGGGTCCACCCCCGGAACCATAGACTATAGCACTTCAATTTATTTTGAAAATGCATCGTTTGCACCATTTTGCCTGTTTTACTATGAAAATGACCCGTCCACCCAAACAACCCACACTAGGTCAATCCCTAACCTCTATGGAATGCCCCGATCGATTTTTGGCCCCTGGCATGCTCAGACGCCGTGCCCACCCTTAGAACCGTGGGCTATAGCACACAGATTTGGCCTGAAAATACCCAGTTTGCAATATTTTGCCCATTTGACCACCCAAATGGCCTTACCCCCAAATAGACCACACTAGGATGCTTGTCAGCCTCTTTGGAATGCCCCGAACAATTTTGGCCTGCTATACGCCCGGACCTTGGGTCCACCCCCAGAACCGTGGGCTATAGAATACCATTTTTTTTGAAAATATCCCTGTCAATGTCATTTCGACTATTTGACCACCCAAATGGCCATGCGGACCCAAACTACCCACACCAGGATGCTCCTCAGCCTCCCTGGCATGGCCCAATCAATTTTTTACCCACGACACGCCCGAACCCCTATCCCACCCCTAGAACCGTGGGCTATAGCACACTAATTTGGCCCTAAAATGCCGTATTTACACCGTTTTTCCCATTTGACCACACAAATAGCCCCGTCCATCCAAAAAAACCATACTAGGACACTCCCCAGGCTCCCTAGCATGCCTCGATCGATCTTCGGCCTATGACACGCCTGGACCCCGAGCCCACCCCTAGAACCATGGCTTATAGCACACCATTCTAGAAAAAAAATGCCTCGTTTGCACCATTTTGCCCATTTGACCACCTAAATAGACTCCGCCCACCTAAACAAACCACACTAGGATGCTTTCTAGCCTCCCTAGCATGCCCCAATTAATTTTTGGCCCATGGCATGCCCATACCCCGGGCCCACACCCAGAACTATGGGAAATAGCTCACTGATTTGGTCCAATAATGCCTCATATGCACTTTTTTGCCTGTCTGACTATCCAAATGGCCTCGCCCACCCAAACGGATCATACTAGGATGCTCCCCATCCTTCCTGGCATACTCCGATCAATTTTTGGTTAAGAATATGCCCATACCCCAGGCCCTCAGCATGCCCGGACCCCGAGCCCAACCCTAGAACCGTGGGATGTAGCACACCAATTTAGCCTAAAAATGTCCCATTTTGCCTGTTTGACCATCCAAATGGCCTCGCCAACCCAAATGAATCACACTAGGACACTCCACAGCCTACTTTGCATGCCCTGGTTGATTTTTAGCCCACAGCATGCCCAGACCCCGGCCCACCTCTAAAACTGTGGGTTATAGCATATCGATTTGGCCCGAAAATTGGCTTGTTTGCACCGTTTTGCCCATTTGACCACCCAAATGGACCCGCCCACCCAAATGGACCATACTAGGATTCTCCCCAGCCTCCCTAGCCTACCCTGGTCAATTTTAAGCCTACATCATGCTCGAACCCCAGACCCACCCTTGGAACTATCGGCTACAGCAAACTAATTTGGCCCGAAAATGCCCCGTTTGCACCATTTTGCCCATTTGACCACTCAAATGGCCCCGGCCACCTAAACAAACCATACTAGAATGCTCCCCAGCCTCTTTAACATACCTCAGTTAATTTTTGACACACGGCGTACCTGAATCCTGGGCCCACCCCCGGAATATGGGTTATAGTATACTGATTTGGTCTAAAAATGCTTCATTTGCATTGTTTCTCCCGTTTGACCACCCAAATGGCCCTGCCTACCCAAATGGACCATACTAGGATGCTCTTCATCCTCCCTGGCATGCCCAGGTCGATATTTAGCCCACGACATGCCTGGATCTCGAACCCACCCCCGAAACCATGGGCTATAACTGTAATACCCTAAATTATAATTAGTGAGTAATTATAATTGAAAAAAAATATTTTATAAGAGATATGGACTAAATCCTATATTAATAAGAAAAAGGAAAAGAATTTAGAAGAGTTAGGGTCGTGGCTCATATCCAATTCAAATTGAATTGGGAAAAACAATATATTATATATTGACAAAAAAAGCTTTTGCCATCATAGGATTAAGAAGGCAAAGGTTAAGAGCAACTAAGGCAGTAACTAATCTGTCAATCATGCTAAAGAGGAAAAAAATCAATTGTTCCTTCGGTTAATAAAAAAGAAAGGTTTAAGGTTGATTGGAAAATTCCTCCGGGTTTAAGATTCGATTGAAGGGAGTCCTATCAATTGTTCAAGGTGACAAGTTGGTATTCCAAAAATTGTACTGCGACTAGTAATCTTACCATAATCTGTGTTTGTTAACTTGCATATTTTATACTTGATTTTGATAAAATAATGAGTTACGAAATACTTTGAAATTACATATGGGGAAAGTCCTTGATTTGATACGATATTGAAATGGTTATTTGAGATATGATATTATTATGATGAATATTCTCTACTTGCATGAGATTAAGTATTTTTGGTATATGTTTTATTCAAGTTCACATGTGTTATTATTGATATGAATTTTAAAGTTATGTTCTATTCTAAAAGATGTTTTCATGCGAATATCCTATTATTTTCAAAGAATTTATGAATAGGAGTAGACCTTGATTGAATGCTGTAGCTAACGGCGGGATTGTTAGACCTGGTGCACCTTGTATTTACTGATGAATGTTATAGCCCTCGCTAGTGGGAAGGTAGAAATAGCATACTTTTACTGATATGATATGGGACTCCTTTATGAGGGATCCACTGTTATGGGTTATTCTTAATAAAGAAAAATGTCACTCTGATTACATGATTCATTCTTGGAAACCTCTCAAATATTTAATATTTGATATGATACAATGCTTTATGAGTTTATTACTAAACCATTGGTTCACTTCGCTTACATGAAACAATGATACTGTTTATTGTTACTATTTTCTGAAAGAGCATTTATTTCATGATGTGTTCTGACTTGTCCCCATTAAAACAGTTATGGTTAAGTGTTATTACTCACTGATCTAGCATCTCACTCCTCTCTATTATTTTTTAGAGAATGCAGGTAACGGTGAGGATCTCGTTGGCTAGAGGATTCGAGTAGTGTACTCTTGGTGAGGCCTGTTCGTGTGGGCTATAGTTTATTTATTCGTTATATTTCTTTTTCTTGAAAACTCTTAGTTTGCTCCATAGTCATGTCTTTAGAGTTTTGAGTATTCTTTCATTATTTTGAATTTGTGGAGTAATTGACTTTTATTTTTGGAGATGGATTTCATATTGATATTGGTGGTGTTGGTGCCTTGTTGATGGTTTGTGATGGATTGTGCTGGTGTGATTGATGTGTTGGTTGTGGTGCTGTTAAAGTGAGATAGGAAATTTTCTTGATAAGCCTAAAAACTAAGGAAACTCTTCCCGATTTTCTATAAAATTCTGACGAGGCTTGCTTTGGAGTCCTAAACTCCTTAGCGCTGGTCATGATCCTATTTTGGGTCATGATAAAGTTGGTATCAGAGACAAGTTAGGTTAATTTGGTGACTACGAAAGCACACGATAGTAGTAGAATCTCAATTATGGTTATGTTGCCGGTCATTTCTATAACTGTGATTTTGCGAGAGCGTGATAGGATATGTATTGATATTTTTTCTTATTTTTCATATGTGTGTGACATTTAGGATCAATTAGATGAATCTAACTATCTTATTTTGTTAATTAGATGGGTCGTAGAGTAGCTACTGGTAGGGAAAGAGGTAGAGCCCCTCGAAGGAGCTGAGGTAGGGGTAGTCGTGATACCACAGAGAATAGCACTACCACTTCAAGAAGTTTAAGATAGCCTACTCCTAAAAGGAATGATAGTCCACCTCCACCATCTTATGAGGGTAGTACTGTTGAGGTACTTGCTTCTATACAAAGAGCCATAAAGAGCTTGGCCGACCGATTGGATAGACAGGAGATGGGTGGTCAATGCAATTCTGCATAGTTCTAGGCACCTGTTCAGACTTATATCTTTAGAAATAAGGAAGTTTCTTTGCAGGAGTTTCTAAAGTTGAAGTCACCAAAATTCACAGGTTCAGATAATTCAGCTGATCCTCAGAGCTTTTTGGATGGTGCATTCAAGGCGCTGCGTGCGTTAGGGTGTTCTAGTGAGAGGGTTGTGGAGATTACATCATACAAGTTGGAGGACACGGCTAACACTTGGTATGAAACTTTATTGCTAGGAAGGCCTACAGGAGCAGGACCTCTGACACGGGATGAGTTCACTAAGCTCTTCACAGATACCCTTCTTCCTAAAAGTCAGAAACAAAAATATACAGCTCAGTTTGAGAGATTGGTTCAGACTCCAGATATGGATGTGTCGACCTATAATACTATGTTTTGCAAGCTGGCTAGATATGCTCCATACTTGGTGTCCACAGAAGCAGCTCGAATCCAGAGGTTTGTAAATGGGCTGGTTGCTCAGCTTTATAATGCAGTGACTCCACAGCTGAAAGTCTTGACCTATTATGAGATAGTAGATCTTGCTAGAATGATTGAGGAGAAGGCCATAAAGAGCGGCCAGCTTATGAGGTTCGTAAGAAGGCGAAGATGAGTGGATCTTTTAGTGATGACTTAAGTGAAAATCGAAGAGCAGAAAATAAGGAAAAGTATCAGGGCCATCAGACAGGGATAGATTTGGTTTCACAGTCTACGTATAAGCCACCATCTAGATAGGGTACCCAGGGGTCTTCAACATCTTAGGGATATCATAGTTCGGGCTAGATATATGTCACTACTCCATCTGCCGAACTTGTGTTAAATTGCGTATGGGTCAGTATCGTGTTTTGACTGAAGAATGTTTTCGATGTGGATAGTTAGGTCATTGCATCAGGGATTGCCCTTAATTTTAGAGAAATGCTAGTCAGGGTTCTGGTTAGGTAGCTGCACTGAGTCAGGCTACTCATAATCCTGTAGGTACGAGAAATAGAGGTCGAGGTAATGGAGAATGGGTTGTTGGAAATCAGGCACAGGAAAATGCTGGTAGAGGCCAACCGAGAGTCTTTGCACTTACTAGACAAGAAGTTCAGGCCTCGAATGCAGTGGTTACAGGTATTCTTTCCATTTGTTCTTTTGATGCATATGCTTTGATTGATCTGGGTTCTACCCACTCTTATGTATCCTCATATTTTACTGTAAGATTTGATAGACATACTGAGATGTTAGATTGTCCTTTTCTTATTTCCACTTCCATAGGAGATTCCCTATTAGTTAAATATGTTTACCGTAATTGCAAGATTATAGTGGGAGGTAGGTATACCCTTACTGACTTGATTGTACTTGATATGATTGACTTTGATATGTTGATGGGCATGGATTGATTATCTCCTTGCTATGCTACCGTAGACTGTCATACAAAATAGTTAGATTTGAGATACCCAACAAATCTAGTTTTGTATTAGAAGGGGGTCAAGTTTCAGAGGTTAGTAAAGTTATATCTTTTATGAAGACCCAACGACTATTGAAGAAAGGTTGCATGGGTTTCTTGGCTATGATGAGTGATGTTTGGGAGAGATTCCTTAGTTTGGAGGAGCTACCTATGGTGAAGGAATTTTTTGATGTATTTCCTAAGGATTTGCCAGGATTACCTCCAGTACGAGAAATAGACTTCGGTATTGAATTGGTACCTGACACTATGCCAATATCTATACCCCCATATTGTATAGCACCAGTAGAATTGAAGGATCTCAAACAACAGTTGCAAGACTTGTTAGATAAGAGTTTCATCAGACCGAGTAAATCGCCATGGGGTGCACCAGTTTTGTTTGTAAAGCAGAAAGATAGATCTCTAAGGATGTGTATTGACTACAGGCAGCTAAACAAGGTAACAATATGTAACAAGTATTTGTTGCCTTGTATAAAGGACCTGTCTGATCAGTTACAAGGGGTTGTCCATTTTTCAAAGATTGATCTTTGGTCTGGCTATCATCAGATTAGAATCAAGGATAAAGATATATCCAAGACATCATTCAGAACTCGATATGGGCATTATGAGTTCCTTGTGATGCCTTTTGGGTTAACCAATACTACTGCTGCATTCATGGACTTGATAAATAGGGTGTTCAGGCCGTATTTGGAAAAATTTGTGATAGTATTTAATGATGATATTCTGATATATTCTCATAGCCTAGAAGAACATGAGAATCATCTGGTGACTGTATTGCAGACTTTGCGGGAACATAAGCTTTATGGTAAATTCTCAAAATACAATTTTTGGCTCGACTCAGTATCTTTTTTGGGGCATGTTGTCTCCAAAGAAGGTATCACGATGGATTCTAAAAAGACAAAAGCAGCGCAGAAATAGCCTAGGCCTACTTCACCCATATAGATTCATGGCTTTACAGGTTTGGCTAATTACTATAGGCATTTTGTGTAGGATTTCTCTAAAAGTACAACTCCATTAACTAGGTTAACACAGAAAGATATGAAGTTCCAGTAGACAAAAGAATATGAGTAGAGCTTCCAGAAACTCAAAATATGTTTGACCACTGCACCGGTATTAGCCTTACCATCAGGCTCTGGAGGATTCAAGGTATTTTATGATGCTTCGAGGGTTGGATTAGGATGTGTTCTCATGCAACATGATCATGTTATTACTTATGCTTTGAGGCAGTTGAAGAAGCACGAGCTGAACTATCCTACACATGATTTGGAGATGGCCGTTGTGGTTTTTGCACTTAAGATCTGGAGGCATTACTTATACAGTGAAACTTGTGAGATTTATACCGATCATAAGAGTTTGAAGTACATTTTTCAGCAACGAGATCTAAATCTTCGACAGCATTGGTAGATAGAATTACTCAAAGATTATGATTGTGCTATCTTGTATCATCCAGGAAATGCTAATGTTGTGGCTGATGCTTTGAGCAGGAAATCTATGGGTATTTGGCGCATATAGCTCTTGGAAAGAGGCAATTGGCGAAAGAAGTGTAGAAACTTGAAGGCAAAGGTATCAGTTTTTGTGTTAGAAGGTCAGGGGTATTGTTGGCTTATATTCAAGCTAAATCTTCTTTGATAGAGCACATAAAGACCTTTCAATTTGAGGATATGCAGTTGTGTAAATATCGAGATAAGGTTCTAGCTGATCAAAGTAAGATGATTATAGGTTAAGATGATTGAGTGGGTAATTGATTATGTGTACTAGTTGTAGATGGGTTAAGATGAGCTATTCTTAAGGAAGCTCACAACTCCAGATATAAAATTCACCCTGGTTTTACTAAGATGTATCATGACCTAAAGCAGTTCTAATGGTGGGAACGTATGAAGAAAGATATTGCTAACTTTGTTTCTAGTTGCTTGACTTGTCAATAGGTTAAAGCGGAGCATCAACGACCAGCAGGATTATTGAAAGAGATCAGGATTCTAGATTAGAAATAGGAAAAATTTACCATGGATTTTATAATCAAGCTTTCGCGAACCATTAAAGGCCATGACTCTGTATGGGCAATTGTAGATCGGCTTACTAAGTCTGCTCACTTCATGCCAGTAAAGACTACATATAGAGAAGTGAAATATGTTTAGTTATTTATGAATAAAATTGTCTGACTTCATGGAGTTCCATTATCCATCATTTCTGATAGAGGATCACAGTTCACTTCACGCTTTTAGAGATCTTTCCAAGAAGCATTGGGTACCCGAGTAGATCTTAGTACTGGATTTCATCCACAGACGGATGGACAGTCTGAGCGTACTATACAAATTTTAGAGGATATGTTGAGAGCCTACATTCTTGACTTTGGAGGTAGTTGGGATACTTACTTACCATTAGCTGAATTTGCTTACAATAATAGTTTTCAGTCAAATATCCAGATAGCTCTATATGAAGCCTTGTATGGTAGACGATATTGTTCTCCTATCGGGTAGTTTGAAGTTGGAGAGGCTAAGGTTTTAGGACCAGACTTGGTACAGGATGCTATTGTCAAGGTCTAATTGATTAGATATAGGTTACTCACAACTCAAAGTAGACAAAATTTGTATGTTGATAGGAGAAGAAGAGATTTGGTGTTCACAGTTGGGGATAAGGTTTTTCTATGAGTCTCTCCTATGAAAGGTGTGATGCAATTTGGAAAAAAAGAGGTAAATTAAACCCGGGGTATGTAGGACCTTATGAGATACTTGAGCATATAGGAGGAGTGGTGTATACAGTGGCACTCCCTCCCGAGATGTCCTTCGTCCATCCAGTATTTCATGTTTCTATGCTAAGGAAGTGTATATCAGATTCTTCGCGCGTACTCGAAGCACCAACCTTGCATCTTGATGATAACTTAACCTATAAGGAGGAACCTGTGGCTATCATTGATCGATAAGTAAGAAGGTTACATTTGAAAGAGTTGGTGTTCGTGAAAGTCTTATGGAAGAACCATACCATCGAAGAAGCTACATGGGAGTCAAAAAAAAATATGAGACTCAAGTACCCTCACTTGTTTCAGTCTTCAGGTATGCACTTACTCTAAATTCGGGGACCAAATTTCTTAAGGTGGGGAGAATGTAATACCCCAAATTATAATTAGTGAGTAATTATAATTGAAAAAAATATTTTATAAGAGATATGGGCTAAAGCCCATATTAATAATAAAAAGGAAAAGAATTTAGAAGAGTTAGGGCCGTGGCCCATAACCAATTCAAATTGAATTGGGAAAAACAATATATTATATATTGACAAAAAGGGTTGTTGCCATCAAAGGATTAAGAAGGAAAAGGTTAGGAGCAACTAAGGCAGTAACTAATCTGCCAATCACGCTGAAGAGGAAAAAAAAATCAATTATTCCTTCAATTAAAAAAAAGAAAGGTTTAAGGTTGATTGGAAAATTCTTCCGGGTTTAAGATTCGATTGAAGGAAGTCCTATCAATTGTTCGAGGTGACAAGTTGGTATTTCAAAAATTGTACTTTGAGTAGTAATCTTACCATAATCTGTGTTTGTTAACTTGCATATTTTATACTTGATTTTGATGAAATAATGAGTTACGAAATGCTTTGAAATTGCATGTGGGGCAAGTCCTTTACTTGATATAATATTGAAATGGTTATTTGAGATATGATATTATTATGATGAATATTCTTTACTTACATGAGATTAAGTACTTTTGAAATATGTTTTATTCAAGTTCACATGTATTATCATTGATATGAATTTTAAAGTTATGTTCTATTCTGAAATATGTTTTCATACGAATATCCTATTGTTTTCAAAGAATTTATGAATGGGAGTAGACCTTGATTGAATCCCGTAGCTAACGGCGGGATTGTTAGACCTAGTGCACCTTGTATTTACTGATGAATGTTATAGCCCTCGCTAGTAGGAAGGAGAACTAGCATACTGTTACGGATATGATATAGGACTCCCTTATGAGGGATCCACTGTTATGGATTATTCTTAATAAAGAAGAATGTCACACTGATTACATGATTCATTCTTGGAAACCTCTCAAATATTTAATAATTGATATGACACGATGCTTTATGAGTTTATTACTGAACCATTGGTTCACTTCGCTTACATGGAACAATGATACTGTTTATTGTTACTATTTTCTGAAAGAGCATTAATTTCATAATGTTTTCTAACTTGTCCCCATTAAAACTATTATGGTTAAGTGTTATTACTTACTGAGCTAGCGTCTCACTCCTCGCTATTTATTTTCAGAGAACGCAGGTGACGATGAAGATCTCGTTGGCTAGAGGATTCGAGTATCATATTCCTGGTGAGCCCTGTTCGCGTAGGCTATAGTTATTTATTCATTATTTTTCTGTTCTTGAAAACTCTTAGTTTGCTCCATAGTCCTGTCTTTAGAGTTTTGAGTATTCTTTCATTATTTTGAATTTGTGGAGTAATTGACTTTCTTTTATTATTGGAGATGGATTTTGTATTGATATTGGTGGTGTTGGTGCCTTGTTGATGGTTTGTGATGGATTGTGTTGGTGTGATTGATGTGTTGGTTGTGGTGCTGTTGAATTGAGACAGGAAATTTTCTTGATAAGCCCAAAAACAAAGGAAACTCTACCCGATTTTCTGTAGAATTCTATTTTCGGTCATGACAATAGCACACCGATTTGGCTTGAAAATCCCTCATTTGCACCATTTTACCTGCCTGACCACCCAAATGGCCCTGCCCACTCAAACGGACTACACTAGGATGCTCCCCATCCTCTCTGTCATGCCTCGATCGATTTTTTATTAAGAACTTAAATAGCTAATGAGAGAAAAATAGGAGAAGAATGGATGCTTGATTATGCACTTCAGCAGGCGATAAGTCAACTTTCTCCGACTCAGCAAAGGAAGGTGGAACTTCTTATAAAATCCTTTGAAACTGTTGTTCTACCATAAGGAAATAATAGTCAGATTGCATTTCCTAAGCTCAGAGCTAGCGGTGAAGAACATTTGTAGATCATATGTAACCAGAATAGATTCGTGCCTTGTAAGCAAGAGAAAGTTGTTGCAGGTATAGACAGAAAGCTTGAAGAAAATGACTGCTCCATGTGCAAGAACCAGGATCTTCAATAGTCTACACTTAGGCAGAAGTTAGATGAAATGATAAGCGCTTTGAGTAATGAGGAGCACTTTGAGTAATGAGGTTCGGGTGGAAGGAAAAGCTTGGATTGAAGATCGGGAAGATAGCTCAAATGATTCTAGGAAAGAGATCCCCTCTTTTATCTCAAGCTTAACCGATGCAGTTGATGGAGTAGAAGATGTGGAGCTTGATAATAATGATGGTGTTATTAGTGAAATATCTAATACAACTCAGATCTCCAGAGTTCATCTTCAGCTAATGATGCAGCAATGCAAGAAAATATTGCCAAGAAAGAGACAGAAAAGGAATGTGTGCAAACACCTAAACTTGGTCGTGGATTTTCTCTCTTGCTATCAATGTTTGATCCTAAAGAAGACAATGGAGCATCCAAGGGTCAGGCAGACAAACGGAGTTACATCAGCATGTGGCATATGGTATCACAGTATGTTCTATCAGATGTTGCATCAAAAGTTGGAAATAAACTACTCGATGGAACTAATGATGGGGTAGAAGACAATAGTACACCGACTGAAAGGAAAACATGCAACTCTCTCTAGGATTTCTTCGAGACAAAGTTTGATCCAAAGACAAGCAGGAAATATCATAATCCAAGGCATCACGGGAGAAGTTTCTGTAGATATGATGTTGTCAAACTCATAAGAGAGGAAGTTAACAAGATCCTTACTACACTAATTTAAGATGATTCGTTAGATACACAGCCAGTCACCAGTGACATAATCTCGAACTAGGAACTCTCAGAGGCTGAAGGTGAAGTGAATAATAGCTCAAATTCTATAGAAAGCTTGACAAATCTTGACATAACTGAAGATGGAAAGATGTTGGATCAAGGAACGAAGGATCCAAAAAAAGAGAGAGAACTTCCACTAACCATGAACAAACCTAAGACACAAAGGTCCAAGAACTGGAGCAAACTGAAAAAGTTGATCCTCCCCTGGATATCAATCAAGGGACTAGAAAAAGCAAGGAAATTCAACCCCCGGGAACCTCAGCTTCTTCCCGCTACACCTAATCAAGAACTAGAAAAAGTGGAATTGAGACATCAAATGGCAGACGAGAGGAAAAAAGCAGAAAAATAGATGCTTGATTATGCAATGTAGAATTTGGTCACCACGCTAACTCTTGCTAGAAAAAAAGAGCGGCAATGCTTGTGGAAGCATTCGAAGCAGTTGTTCCACTCCCAGAAGTATGAACTCAACCAAGTAATATTGGTGGCAAATTCCTTCATTGCTTGTATGAATTATGAAGGTGAGCATACATATTTTTATTCGTTCTAATTCACTTATCGCGACGAATGAACCTATAGAAAAAGGAAACTCATAGGTAACTTTGTAGTTGTACATGCTTTTGCTACACAGTGAGGCTACAAAGAACAGTTAAAAAGTCACTAAACGTTGAAAGTGAGAGTGATTATTGATTGAATTCACTATAGAGGATTCTCAGTTTTGGTGACCAATATGCAGGTTATACATAGTGTCTACACAATTATATACAAGAACCATTTTTCAAAAAGTTGACTGTGTGGGATGATCAATGACTCATTGTGTATTTGCACTAGCTTTCATTGATTTTCTTGAGAAACAATGTAAGGATGCATATGAGGTTTCATATAAAAAAAGTAGATAGGTTCTATTATACTTTCTGCTATGTAGTGTATTCTATATTATTGTGACAATAATGCTATTAGCTCTGAGAATGGTTATTTATACATCTCATTGTGAAGGAGAGTATTGGCTTAACTACTAAAATTACTACTTGACCGATGTCACAGGTTAGGATGCATAAAATTACCCCTTTTCTTCCGATCCTTTTCTGAACCCCGCACGACCAAAAGTAAGCTCCTTTTTTTTCGTCATGTACACATCCTTTTTGAGCTTACCATTAATAATTTCATATGAAAGTGAAACAGAATATGAATAATAAATAATTTTCCGTCCTATATTAGTTGATCATCGATCTTGGTAAAATTACATGTTCCCAATTACTTTTTCACTTGTTAAATCAAGATAAAATTAATTAATTTTTTCTCATTTTACCCCTGCAATTAATACTCTTTGGGAGTGTAATAAAAATATCATTTTGTATGTGTGATTTATTAAGGAGTGTGCAAAAGTAAAAGTGATCAACTAATATGAAACAAACAGTAGTTTATTTGGTTACATTTTATTTTATATGATACCTTTTTGGGCAAAAATTTTTCCCACATAGTTTCCTTAAGGATGTTTTCGTCCTATCCTTTTATATGTTGTCCAAAATTATTTTTGTTTTTCCACTTGGAGCCATAAATATATGTCCCCCTTAAACTCATTAATTTTTCTCTGTGTTATAAATATACCATATATAGTGAATGTCTACTTTACCATATATAGTGAATACCTACTTTATCATATATTGTGTATATCTATTTGTGGAAAAGTTACAAACCCCAAGGTTAGTTTTCCCCTATAAATAAAGGGATTTTGCTTCATTGTAATTTATTCCTCAAGAGAAGAAATAAGAATCACTCTCTCTATTCTCTCTACTCTTCTTCTTGCTCTTTATTAGTTTATAACACGTTATCAGCACGATGCTCTAACCAACTAAGGTGAGATTATAAATTTGAAGGATTTCAAGGTTAGTAATTCCTTATGTTATATTTATTTTGCTACTACTAATATAATTATTATTGGATTTGTGGAAAAATAATTGGTTTGGAACCATTTATGTTTTAAATTTATTACTCAAGAACAATATTATCAAAAGGGATGATAATATGTGGGGTTTAAGTCCCGTCAATTTATGCCTAAGACGCCTTTATATGGGTAAGACGTTGAGTTTGAATCTCAATGCACGATATTGATGATATTATGATGGCTAAGGCAAAATAATGGGTGTTTGATGAAAAGTCATGAAATTCGACCTATTGAATATGCTCCATTCCATGAAGTGAATGTGGTAGGAATATATGATAAGTCTGAAATATGACAACTTACTTCATTCTTGAGGTGTATGTGGTAGCAGTGCATAATATGTCAAAAAGAAGACAAGTGATTGAATGCACAAATATATGCATGGAGGGACAATATGATAATGATCATCAAAAGTGATGATATTTTTGCACGCGTATTATGATCATAAGATATGTTAGAGAAAAATTCTCTAGATCATATGTATGCCTCGATTTACTCCTGAAGTAGCAATATCATGACAGAGGTTATTAGCTATCAAAATTTGATAGGCTTAAGGCACGATTATATTCCATTCCTGGGGAATGAGTATTTAGATTGTTTCAATACAAACATGCACTTGATTGTGATGGTATCACAACTCACCTCCGAAAGAGGCAGAATAACTGAGAAGAATAATTTTGAAATCTACTTCTGAAGTAGTAAATCTGAAATCTATTCTTGTAATAGTAAATATGAAATTTACTAAAGAAAAAAAAATACATGGCATGGTAAACTTTGAGTTTACTAATATAAAAGTTTATAAGTTGACATGAACTATTGGGACATCCCATAGATGTGCATATTAAGTATTAAGTACATATTGAAGAATTCGAAAAGTCTTCTTGAGCTTTTAATGTTGCTTGTTCTCATGATAAGTTGGTTGAACCAACTAATTTTGGGATTGGATCCCTTAAAATCTAAAAAGTATAAAAGGTAAATCAGGGCCCGTTCACCAATCATGTGATATGTTGAAAAGATGCATCAATAAGATGATCACATGCACATTCATGGTCAATCTACGTTTGACATTCATAAAGTTACTTGTTCAATATAAATTGAGCATAATTTTCAGATTGTGTAATCAAGATAATTCATCTTGATGAAGATGGTTTAGCATTGAATGCCTTCGATAAATAGCTAAACCATCGCTAATGAGAATAAAGCTTCATGTGTTGGTCTGAAATATGATATGTTGCATACAATAATACTTGTATGTTTAGACCAATAAATTATGATTATTTCTTCCTCCTCAATTGGTTCAAGGTCATGAACCAACTATTCTATCTAATAATTTTGATGTCCGGTATACTACTAATGAATATACCATGATACACAAAGGTGGATTCCTCAAAGAAGTAGAGGATGTATGTTAGTTTTTCTAGCATAAGGGGGAGATTATAAGCTATATGAAATATGTTAGGAATTATCACCAGATCCTCATCCAAAAGATAATTCAAGTCAAATGCCGAAAGCATCTCATATTAAGCGCAAGTTTTCTTATTTTGTGTTCCTAAAGGAAAAAATTTATGCATGCGTGAAGCGTGGTAGACTAATCGGTTCCAAATGAAAGTCTTTGAAAAATAAGGAGCAAATAATCATAATAAGAAGGAAATTATCTTTTGAAGAGATTATGACAAAACACTTCATGAAACCTTGATAGGTTCAGGTACCTGAAAATAATGAAGTGAGAGATCTCAAAATGTTTTGTCATATTGCGAACCGATACAAAATGATAAACCGTGGATGATATCTTTGATACAATATTGGCAAAATATTGTAAAGGATTATGAGGACCCAAATTCTAAGTTTATTTAAGCGTGCTAACATAGAAACACTATCAAGTGACATAAAAGGATGTATTTTGGTAAGCGTAAAACTTATTTGATTTGCAGTCCAGATACTTGAAGATGTCACTCATGAAATGTTGAATATTGTCACTTGACAAAACTTATGTGAAAAACTTTCAAGGATTCAAAATGCTTGAAGCATATAAAAGTTTCTAAGAAACTTATTTATAATCCTTATATTATATAAGCTCATAGCTTGAAAATCATTGGAACTCTTGGAGAGTTTTCAAATCAATATATTATTTGCTAAAATTCAAAATATATCGAATTGGATTGGTTATGAAATACCATATCTTATTGTAATTGATGCACTCATGTAGCTTGCAAATACTACAAGGTTTATAGCCTTTTCGGTTAATATGTTATCAAGGTATATTTCTACTCCTACTAGGAGGCATCGAAATGGGATAAGATACATGAGCTTATTTTATTCTAAAGATTGTAATTCTAATCTTATTGGTCATGATGATGTTGGTTACTCATCTAACCCGCATAAATTTTGGTCTCAAACATGCAATGTATTTACATGTGGGGATACTGCTATATCTTGGAGATACACAAAGCAATCTATCGTAGCCACTTCATCGAATCATGCTGAGATAATAGCTATTCATGAAGCAAGTCGAGAATAAGTATAGTTGAGATCCATGATACATCTCGTTCAAGAAAAATGTGGTGTGAAATATTACAATCTATCCATAATTTTATACGGAGGTAATGAATCATGCATAGCACATCTTAATGGAGGATCCATAAAAGGAGATAGAACGAAGCACACTTCATCAAAGATTTTCTACATACTTGAGCTACAAAAGAATGGTGATATTAATGTTCAACATATTCATTCAAGTAATAATATGACTTATTTATTCACCAAGTTTCTTCCAACTACAACTTTCGAGAATATGGTGCACAAGATCAGGATGCAAAGGCTTAAGGATGTTCTCATTAGGGGGAGTTAATGCGCGCTGTACTCTTTTTCCCTTACGAGGTTTTGTCCCACTGAATTTTCCTTGTAAGGTTTTTAATGAGGTAGCCTATATGCATATCGTTAGAGATGTGTACTCTTTTTCCTTCACTAGATTTTTTTTCCCATTGGGTATTTTTCTAGTAAGGTTTTAACGAGGCATATTATCTATCAATTAGACATTCAAGGGGGAGTGTTATAAACATACCATATATAGTGAATGTCTACTTTACCATATATAGTGAATACCTACTTTACCATATATTGTGTATATCTATTTATGGAAAATTTACAAACCTCAAGGTTAGTTTTCCCCTATAAATAAAGGGGTTTTGCTTCATTGTAATTCATTCCTCAAGAGAAGAAATAAGAATCACTCTCTTTATTCTCTCTACTCTTCTTCTTGTTATTTATTAGTGTATAACACTATGATATTTTGTGCTAACTTTTTCTCTAGAAGACTAGTTGGTACACATGAATTGAATAGGAAACTACTTGTTGAACAAGGTAGCTAATTTTCCTATATAAATAGGAACGTTCCTTCTCCTATTTCTTTTTGGATTTCCCTTTTTTTCTCTATCTAAATACACAAAAAATTAAAAGGCCAACAACAATAAAATTATACCAACACACTTTAGAGCAAAGTTTCAAGTATTAATGGCAGGGCTTCAATATTACTTTTTTCCTTCTGATTTTTACTATCCAAGACCACCAAAAATCAATGGAGACATGAACAATAACAACAAGATTTCTACTACTCATGATGATGTTGCCGTGACGACGGCGTGGTGTGTTGGCGTTCTTGAATATCCGACAAGTGGCACCACCGTAGACGGCCGTGACATGTCGTTGTTACAAGACAAGATTCTTAAAGTACCAAAATCATTGTCAATGAATTTGGTTAGGTACCAGCCAGTATTAGTCTCCAAGAATGAAGGAACTAATTGGTATAGGACAACAAATTACATTTTTCGAGGAACTGACACAAGGTGGTAGCATTTCTGGAGGGTTCGAGCAACGTATGATAAATTACGCAATTCATTCAATAATACAGTTTAGGTGAGAAAAGGATACCTAGACCTCTGAAATTCAATGCAAGATAATGTTTATCCTTGGCGATCGCATCAGTAGGGAATAAGAGTCTGACATTAGGATCATCCAGTAAAAACTGAGCTTAGCACAGAGAAATGACCTGAAAATAAAGAGTACTAATGCCTTACGTACACCAAAATTATAACCATCTCATAGAACAAATGTTCGGCTAAATGATAAATAGCAAAGGAAACACTAACAGCTGAAAGCACAATTTGATTACCAGAAGTTTCTTTTGTCTACATTTATTGCAAGGAAACTATAGACACTCAAATAGTAGCTAACAATTAACGACACTTTTCGTCAAAGCTAAATTTTAGGTTTAATTCATCCTTTCTATACTATACCTAGGGCTTATGACCCAAGTGTCAATATTCTCAAACATCACATCTC
Source organism: Capsicum annuum (assembly GCF_002878395.1). NCBI lineage: Eukaryota > Viridiplantae > Streptophyta > Magnoliopsida > Solanales > Solanaceae > Capsicum > Capsicum annuum. The sequence goes on from NW_025893602.1 coordinate 331,427, forward strand.
GTATTCATTCTATCCTTATATCTAATATTTGAAATAAACCTTTACTATCATATAAGATGCACACACTAAATATTCTAGTGCATTACCTAAATATATGAAGACTTTTATTTATTTATTCTTTTCTAAGGAGGAACTGAGGGAGAAACGGAGAACAGATCGAAACAAATAAATATTAACCCCTGAGCATAAAGGGTTATTATAGCTAGAACATTTATACTATGGCCAATATTGGCAACATAATAGACTCTTGATTAAGTTAAGACAACCATTAGGTTAGAAAAAAACTTTTCTTATGTTAACTTTAGTTTTTAACAAAAAATATTTGTTTATGTAAAGGTTCTCCAAGATTTAGGTGCAATATTGCTAAGTTGGATTGTAGTTTTACGTGAACAAAAGTATTGCTCAACTAATTTTTATTTTAATGGTAATGTTAGGGCTAATTTACATCTATTTCGACTAATTCATCATGTAATATTATTTTTTACCAACACAATTATCGAAAGCAAACAAAAAGGAACACGTCTATAGGAAAACAACATGGAAGATCCAATATTTGTGCCATAACTAAACTACTTTATATTATATATGTATTATGTTGGCATGTGTTGGGCTCAATTAGACTAAAGACATTTTTATATGGTGTGATATTGTTTGCTTTGGCCAAACCCGCACGATTAACAAACAGTGGTCCATCACCACGATTCACGAGTCAGTTTTATAGATTCACTGTACTGTGTGCTATCCATACCCAACAATCTATCCCTCGAACTAAGTTCCATGTGGTTCATCACCACGATCCACGGGGCCACTGAGATTCACTGTGTGCCCAACCATATTGTATGAGAATTTATGATAATCGAAACCCGCATAATTAGCTTCTTCTAGTATGTGTATCTCCAAGCTCGTAAGGGTATCAAATCGAGCCCCCTGTACCCCACACCCTGCCACATCATCATACTCACCCAACAATCCCTCCCTTGAAGTAAGTTCCATATGGTTCATCACCACGATCCATGGGGCCACCGAAATTCACTGTGTGCCAACATAGCTTCTTCTTGTATGTTCATCTCCAAGCTCGTAAAGGTATCAAATCGAGCCCTCTGTACCCCATCACCCTGCCACATCATCATACTCACCCAACAAGCCCTCCCTTGAAGTAAGTTCCATATGGTTCACTACCACGATCCACGGGGCCACCAAAATTCACTGTGTGCCCATATAGCTTCTTCTCTATGTGCATCTCCAAGCTCGTAAAGGTATCAAATCGAGCCCCCGCACCCCATCACCTTGCCACATCACTCATACTCAGTCAGCCCAAAGATAATCTTACATAGTGTCATATTGTCCACTTTGGATCAAATCCGTACGATTTTCTCCAAAAGGACTCACACCATTAAAAGATCCTACACCTTATATATAGCTTCCCAATCCCTTCCACTACCAATGTGAGACTTCGCACACCCAACGGTATGATTTGTACTGCGACTTAACTCCCTTCTGTTAAATATCAAATGAAACAAAGTATGATTAGGATTTTTTTTTCTCACGCAAAATCGAACACCTTTTTTTTGTTTCCTAATTGGACATGTAGTACAACCCTAGCTAATATAATCAATAACCTTCTTAAATATTTCATTTATCTCAATTTATGTGACACTTCATAATTTTTGAAAGTCAAACAAATTAGTTTGATCTTGAATTTGAACATAAAATTTAACCTTTTTAAAATAAAATATTATTTATTAAAAACTACGTAAAATATACTATAAATTAATTATAATAATAATCAATTCAAAATATTCAAACAATGTATAAAAAATATTAGGATCTAATATAAACTTACTTAAAACTCAAAATAACACGTAAATTAAGACAAGATATTCTCTCGTGAAACATGTGTAAAACAAGCAAAAAAAAAAAAAGATAAAAGACATTGCTTTTAATATATCTGCTTCTAGGGACTATAATTTCTAGCATCCCAGTCTCCTTTACAGGAAAATCAACGTGTAGGTCAAACATGTCCAATTACATATTTACTTTGTGTGTTTTTATTTGTCACATTTAATTTAACATATATATTTAAAAAATAATTAATATGATTATTTTATTAAATCTCTTAGAATGTTTTAGAAATATTTATCTATCTATCTATCTATATCGTAAATTATTGGATTGAGTATTACTTAGATGTGAAACTTGCAGACCTCATTGGTTGTAATATTTATCTTATTTTCTTTGTTAGTTGATGTATAATATTAGTGCTCCATCCTTTCAATAAAATTTGTCCACTATTAACTTTACACAATTAAGAAATAATTAATATAGTAACAAATAATTTTTATCGTATTATCTTTTAAGGATATAATTTATTATTTTAAAAAATATGTTGGATAGTAAATAGTGTTTAATTTATTTCTTTTTATCCTCACTTTCACTACTAAAAAAACCAAAAAAAGGGACCACAAGTGGTCGGTTTTTTAATTATTTTTTTTAAAAAAAAATTATTAAAAAAAGCGACCACATGTGGTCGCTTTATTATTATAAAATATCAAAATAAATATTCCAGTAA